>NW_024412388.1:4848474-5020505 GCF_014898765.1 Herpailurus yagouaroundi | reverse complement strand
GGGGGGGAGGGATAAATATAAGCACGAGGAGGGAAGGAGAGAAACTCAAAACTGACGAGGCAGATCTGAAGAAAAAGGGAAACAAAAACACAATAATCAACATTTACAAGTCAATGTAAAGGAAATATCAGACAGTCACAGAGAGAAGTGGCGAACTGAAAGATAAATGAGAAGATGTCACAAAGATACCGGGAAAGGGGATACAGAGGCGGAGGTGTGGGGAGGGGACGGTGGCTCTGGGTCTGAGTTCAGGAGGGAGAAGGGGAAGGAGGCAGCGGGGGCCCAGCTCGCCCCAGGACGTTTGCACAGTCAGAAGGACCGCAGAAAGGGAGGGCCTCAGCAGCAGTGGCAGAAGAGGAGAAACTACAGTTACCCCGACGGCTGATCTCTCAACTGCAACAGTAAGTCCCAGGAGACACGGGTCCAATATTTTCAAGTGCTGAGAGAGAAAAGCTGTCAACGTAAAATCGTGCATCCGGCAAAAAAAAAAAGTCTTACAGGGAGGAGGATGAAATGAAGACATTTTCGGCAGCAAAACAAACACCAAACCAAACCCGAGTCGGTTCACTCCCGGCAAGACTCTATTAAGGAGGCTCCTCGAGGATGGGCTTCAGGCCGAGGGGTAACGAGCCCAGAAGGAAGGGCCCAGAGGTGCCACGGAAAGGGGAGGAAGGCTCCTTCGCTCCTCACCTCCTCAAGGAGACCTCCGCCTTCCCCGACGAACCTCAGGGCGGATCCTGGGGTTCATCTTTCACACCTCCCCACCCCCGCCCTGTCCCTCACTGAACTGGGTTCCTGGGTTTGCCCTAACAAAGCACCACACAGTGGGACGACCTATGCCAACAGACAGGTATCCTCCCTCGACTCCGGGGGCCGGACGGCTGAGCTGAGGTACTGGCGGGCCCGGGTTCTCCGTGAAGGCTCCAGGGAAGGGTCCTTCCTGGTTCTTCCCCGTGCCCGGTGTTTGCTGGGAAAGCCTGGCCCCCTGGCCTGACGGCATCTCTCCAATCTTCCCTCTCATCACCCCACACCCTTCTTTGCATGTGTCTCCATCTTCCTCTTCTTAGAAAGGACACCAGTCATATTGGCTCCAGGGCCCATCTTACTTCACCACGACCTCATCCTAACTCGACGACATCGGACAAGGCCTCTTTTCCATATTAGGTCATGTTCACAGGTACTAGGGGTTAGGACCTGAACACTTCACAACTAGAAATACCACCTCTGTGCTGATGACATACACATTTAAAACTCCAACATGGACTTCCCCCACCCCCCCCCAGCCCCCAAAAAGGCAGTCCTCTGTAGACTTAATTAGAGCGGAAGTTTCTGGGCCTGTCTTGTATCTGCTTTTGATATACTTTTGCATTTTCTTCTTAAAGAAGGCCCTTAAAATTGTATAAGCTTCAGGCCAACAACAATTGCCTGGATTTTGCCTTTGAAACCCCAGACTTGGGTATCCAACCGCCTAGCTGAATTTCAAGATGCCTCGAGTTCAGTATGTATACAATGAAACTCCCATTCTTGCCCCCACACCTGCCCCTGCTCCTCCTATAGCTTACCCATCTCAGTGGATGGGCATTCCATCTTCTAACTGCTCAGGACGAAACCCTCTGAGACATACCTGACTCCCCTCACACCTGATCCTTGAAGAAACCTATTTATGCCATCCGCAGATTGAACCCAGTATCGGACCCCTTCTTGCCATCTCCCTGGCTACACCCTGGCCCTGGTCCCTGCCATCTCTTGCCTGGATTATTACACTCACCTCCTAAGTGCCCCCGCCCCCATGCAGTGGAGTGAATGTTTGTACCCTCCGTTCAAATGTTGGGATCCTCACCCCTGATCTGATGGTAGTCAGAGATGGGGCCTCTGGGGGATGATTAGGTCATAACGGCCAAGCCCTCACAAACGGGACAAGTGTCCTTACAAGGGGGCCTCAGAGAGCCCCCTCACCATTCCCACCATGTGAGGATACGTTAAAAAGTCAGCAGTCTGCAACCTGCAAGAATGACCGTGGTCTCACCAGACCATGATAATAATACTGATCACGGACCTCCAGCCGCCACAGCTGAGAGGAATTTAAAATTTAGAATCCATCCCATCTATGGTCCTTTGTTAGAGCAGCCCAAACTAACACACCCTCTTCCCATCCTTCTTTCGCCCCGCACAGTCTGTGGTCAACATAGCGGCAAGTACAAGGCAGACCCCATTGTCGGTAGGCTCAGACCCGTCCAGTGGCTCCGCACTCAGGGTAGAAGCCAAAGCCCGTGCCCTGCACAGCCCACGAGGCCTGCTGGGACCTGGCCCTCCACCTCTCTCTCTGCTCTGCTTTCCTCACTCACTCTGCCCAGCCCCAGTGGTCTCCCTGCTGACAATGAACATGCCACGGGTGCTCCCACCTCACCACTTCCGTGTTCCTCCTCCGGTGGGCACGTCTCCCTCCCTCGGCCCTGCAGCTTTCACTCAGATCCCTCAGCCTCCCGGAGGCCAACGCTGACCACCCCAACCCCAGACACCTGTGCTTTGCCCTTCTCTCTCCCGTGTCCTGTTCTTCCATTTTCCCAGGGTAGTTATTCCTTTCTAACCTCTCACATAATTAAATCACATGGATTATGTTCCCGGTTTACACCCTGCCATCCCTCAGGCTGGAATGCAAAGCCCACAGGGTGGGAACCTTCCTCTGCTCCAGCCACTGTGTATCCCAAGTGCCTAGAACAGTCCTGGCACACAGTGTTCAATACGCATCTGTCGAAGCAAAGAATGAAAATGTTAGCTGTGTAAATGATAATGATAATAATGTCTATCTAGCAGGGTATAAAATAATCGAGATATGCTCACCACCTTCACAGCAAGAATATATCAGGTGGATGAGGAGGGTGTGGGTAGGGGTTGGTCATGGCCAAGTTCCTTGCATTTCTTGTGTTGTCTGAGAGGATGGTCAAACTCTTGATTACCTTCAGACTCAGGTAGGTCAAATAGCTCTGTGAAATTTGTAAGGTAACCATTACAGAAACAGAGGATATGACTTCCAAACCATGAAAAATTTTTAAGGATGGAAAAGAGAAAAACACAAAGCTCAATCAATTGAAAACACGGCAAAAGGGAGAATAAAAAGAAGCGCGTGTGCGCACACACACACACACACACACACACACCCAGAACAAATGGAATGTACTAGATGGTAAATATGAGTTCAAACTGATCAATAATTACAGCCAATATAAATAGACTCAATTTTCAAGTTAAAAGAAGAGACTGCCAGCCTGGATTAAAAATAAAATCTTGCGAAACGCTATTTAAACCGGGCATAGCTAAAACATAAGGGAGTGAACTGTTCAAAGTAAAAAGACAGAAATATACCCACCAAATACTAATCAACAAAATGGATAAAATAGACTTTAAGGCCAAAATCATGACTAGCAATAAAGAGAATCACTACATATTGATGAAGGATTCAGTTCAAGGGGATATACACCAATTCCTGAGAAGAGGAATGTGAAGCAAAGCTCTGAAGGGGATGGGGAGCAAACCATGTGGATCTCTGGAGGAAGAGCTTTCCAGGTAGAATATCACAGGAATCTTCACCCTCCCCATGTATCTGGGGACTTTAAAATACTCCAAACAAGCCATGAGTCTTACGGAAGAAATAAAAGTGAAAATTATAAAATACACTGAATTAAATGCCAGCAGACAGGTTACTTACTGATCAAAACACGTGGGTACACCTAAAATAGCACTTGGAGGAAAAAGTCCAGATACATTAAGGGTTATTTTCTTAAAAAGGAAGAATGGGTGAAAATAATGTATTAAGTAATAGGAGAGAAAAGAGTGAACACAAAGGGAAAAAAAATCAACACAAAGAAAGCAGAAAGAAGAAAACACTACAAAGCAGAGCCAGGATTTATGATGTGGAAATGAATATACAATAGAGGGGATCGATGAAATCAAAAGGTGAGTCTTTGACAAACCTCTGCAATTGTCAAGAGGAAAAGAGGGAAAGTACATTTAAACAATATTAGGAACTAAACAGGCACACCAGAGAATGCCGCAAACACCTTTATGCCAGCGAGTTTGAAAACTGGGGTGAAATGGATGAATTGGCTAGAAAAATGCAAATAACTGAGTGTGACTCAGAAAGAAACACAGGGGCGCCTGGGTGGCGCAGTCGGTTAAGCGTCCGACTTCAGCTCAGGTCACGATCTCGCGGTCCGTGAGTTCGAGCCCCGCGTCGGGCTCTGGGCTGACGGCTCAGAGCCTGGAGCCTGTTTCCGATTCTGTGTCTCCCTCTCTCTCTGCCCCTCCCCCGTTCATGCTCTGTCTCTCTCTGTCTCAAAAATAAATAAACGTTAAAAAAAATTTTTTTTAAATAAAAAAAAAAGAAAGAAACACAAAGTGGCTGTACCATGTGACATGTCCCCCAGCAGGGTCAAAGCATTCTAGTCAGGACCAAGGGATTGCATGGCTATTGCCACAGGTGCTCCGCAATAGAGGTGGGCAGACAAGTGCCTGTAGGCAGCCACTTGTTTTTGTAAATAAAGTTTTATTGGCACACAGCCATGCCCATTCATTTATGGCTGCTTTCACAAAAGTGGAATTGAGTAGCTGCAGCAGAGACCCACTGTGTGGCCCAGAAGCCTAAAATATTTACTGACTATTTTTTACTAAAAAATTTACTAGAGGCCTAAAATTTACTAAGATTTTTAAGAAAAAAAATTGCTGACCCCTGATTTAGAGGAAGACAACGAAAAGCTGAGGGCAAGTAATAGGCAACTGAAAGCTAAGTATGAAGGCCAGACAGTCTTCTGGCTGCAGGGCAGACCAAGCTTAGGATCTAATAAGTAAGTAACTGAACCACAGAGCCAATTAGATGCCCAGCCAACGTGTGTTTGTTATGCCAGGGTCAGGGGCCAAGCTGAGAAAATTGGGAATTCTGACACATGGGAAGGAGGCATCCGGAGAGATGCCCCCAAAGATTTTGATTCTCCAAGACAACTCGGAATCTCCCAAGCCTGTAGGGGTGCCCACCCTTCCCTAGGTAGAGCCAGTGCCCCCATGTTGCTGGAAAAACAATGCAAATCCCACAACTCAGGATATGTTCCCTACTACTGGGCCTACGACTAGGGTTAGGAGTGGCATAAGCCAAGGGGAATAAGGAAGGATAGGGATTATACCGCAAATTTACTCCAAGTCCCGGCCAAGAAGTACTGAAGGGAAGGAGGAAAGACATGGTGGGTGGATTCTGATGAGGGTGCTTGCTCAAAGAGGCCTGACCATAAAGTTGAATAATGAAGAGCATGCAGACCTAGGGACTCTCTTCTGAGATCTAACACACTGGCAAAGACCCTTGGAGATGGTGTAAACTCTCTACTGGAATGGCTTCTAAAAATATGCAAAAAGAAAGAAAAGTCTAAATGCCAGGAATGCCCCGGTCAATGGCAGAGGAAGGAATAAAAGGGCCCAGGAAGCAGGCATGCTAGAATGGACCCACCACCTGTGGCCAGAACATATGCCGATGAGGCTGCTCCATGGAAAGGACCAGAGGACACACTGTCCTCTAAGGTCGTAAGGAATGTGCCAGTGAAGGGTGTCCAGCATCACTACAAAGTTCAGTAGTGGCCATGTCTCCTTTGCAGACCAGGACTGGAGGGCTGAAAGAAGGACAGGCTGATAGAGAATTTGGCGTGCTGACAGCAATGGGGTGATAGGATGTCAAAGCAGTAGAGGTGGCAACACCCAACCACCAGAAGCCAGGGGTCACAATTATTGAAGATCAGAGGAACAGCCAAAGATGTGCAGAGCGTTACAGAGAAGGTCACTAAAACACAGAGCAAGAAAGATGGGAGGCTGGCAAGGCTATTCAACAGAAGAACTCAGTGATGGATGCCTGGGGAGCTGAAGGCAGGGCAATTACCCCTATAAAAAGTCATAATCCCTTACCCAGTCTGTACATCTGAGCTAGCTTTTATACCTGGAACCCACTAGAAGAAGACATGGCCAGGTATCCAAGAAAACAGACTCTGCCATTCCACAGCAAGAATATACACTGGGATGATCCTCCTCAGTCCTTCCTCCTGCCATTTTTAAGGTTATCTGTGCACCCACTGTGTATAATCAGAAGTTTGAGGACTGTTGCTGGAAACAGAGTCTGAGTTAATATCGAGACTCAGAGACCCCAAGTGTCATTATGTTCCCCCCTCATTAGACTCCTGCTCAAAGTCCACCCAAAGTGGGTCTGCTGGGTCTGTGATCTATCTGATGGTCGTTTCCCCCATCCTCAAATGTGTAATCAGGATTAACCTACTTGGAAGTTGGTGTAGCCCCACAGTGGGCTCTTGGTCTATGAGGTACAATGGGGGGAGGCCAAGTGGAAGTCTCTGAAACTATCTCCCTCCTCGTGCTAACTAAGACAGCAAACTAAGAGCAGTATTACATCCTAGGGGGATGGCGGAGACAAGTATCATCCTTAAGGATCTAAAGGAAGCAGGGGTGGTTGTCTCCTTTATGTCGTTACTTTTTTTTAAATATATTTTTAAGGTTTATTCTTGAGAGAGAGAGAGAGAGAGAGAAATACAGAGCATGAGCGGGGGAGGGGCAGAGGGAGAGGGAGACACAGAATCTGAAGCAGGCTCCAGACCCTGAGCCCGACGCAGGGCTCAAACTCAAGAACCACAAGATCATGACCTGAACCGAAGTTGAACACTTAGCTGACTGAGCCACCCAGGCACCCCACCTTTATGTCGTTACTTAATTCAGTAGTGTACCTCCTGCAAAAACCAGATGGATCCTGAACTATGACCATAGGCTACTGCAAACTCAACTGAGTGGCAGCCCCAGCTGATCCACAGCTATCATTTCAGATGCCTTTCCTAGAACAGATTATTGTGGCCTCAGAGACATGGCATAGGGTGACTGAATTTGTGACTGTGTTCTTTTCTATCTCAATCAGAAAAGACCAGAAAAGGTTTTCATTCACATGGAATAGATAACAGTATTCATTTACAACAAACAAAATCTCTCAGCAAACTGGGGAACTTCCTTAATCTGATAAAGGATGTATTTCAAAACTTTATAGCAAATATTATAATTAAAGATGAATTATTGAAAAATTTCCCTCTGATATCAGCAAGACAAGGATGTCTGCAATCACCATTTCTCTTTGATATTATACTGGAGGTCCTAGCCAGCATAATAAGGCAGGGGAAAAAAAAAATCAAAGGTATAAAGATCAGAAAGGAAGGGATAAAACGTTTATTATTTGCAGATGACATGATAATGTACACATATGAAAGAATGCAAAAGATTCTACATTTTAGCTATTAGATTGAATGAAAGAGTTTAGCCGGATATAAATAAAGTCAATATACAAAAATGAATTGCATTTGTCTGTGTCAGCAGCCATAGAATCACACAAAACAAAATTCTGAAAGATAAGATTCAGGGCAGCATCAAAAATATCACCTGCCTGACAAAAGATACCCAAAACTTTGCAGTTTGTTTTAATCTCATTTAAGACAAGGATCTGATTTTGCTCACTGGTGAATGTCCCCAGCACTTGGAACATGCCTGAGACACAATGGGCGCTCGATAATTATGCGCTGAATGAATATGTGTATGTGACGCCCGTTATATCTTCCCTCTTTACTGTCTAATAGATCTTCAGGTCACTTCCTTGGATAAACCTTCCCTCAACCTGCACCACATTAGGTTGTCATGTGTTTGTAACTTCTCTTTCCAAGTGCCCCCCCCCACAATGGTACTTAAGTAATCAACTGTTAACTGCTCAACATCGGCCTTCCCCACTGGAGTGTAGATCCCAAGAGGACAGGAAATGTACTGGGTACAAGGAGCCCCCCCCCCCCACCATATTCTTTGACTGACTAATTTAATGAATCAAACTCGTCTGAGATTCAATAGTGCCCCTGAGTCTCTTCAGCCCCCATTTCCACCCGTCCAACAACACACATGACTTTGTGTTGTCTCCTCTCTCTCAGTTTTCCTCCGGTCTTCACCAGTCACCATTCATTCACTCACTCACTCAGCCAATGTATTCCGGGACACCTGCCTATGCCAGGTGCTTGCTGGGACCCAGGGATGCAGCGGTAAGGCACTCTGCACCCAAGGGCTGGTCTTCATCGGTAGCAGGCGGGGTCACAGCAGAACAGCAGGGAAGAGAAGGGTTCTCCCTTTTTACACTTCATGTAACCCCCAAAATAGCTGAGGAAAAACATTCCTCCTCTCCTATTTGTCACGTCCAATAATCCTCTCCCACGGAATTCCAATTTGGTAGCTCTCTCGGGTGAGCAGTCATCGAAGGAAACCCCATTAATACAGTCGGAGCTCGCACTAGCTGTGATTCATTTAATACCAAAATGGAGGAGAGAAATCAATAATACTTAGCTCTGGTCACATTACATTTTTCTTTAACCAAAGTAAGTGTCTCTCATAAATATCCCCCTAAAATGGTCATGAAATTCACCGCCCTCCTCCCAATAAGTTTGCCCAGTGTTGCGTTTCATTCAGGGTATACCAATGACCCCCTGGGAGGGGGTCCCCTCCCCATGGGAGGCTCCTGGCCAGGATGTCACTGACAAAGTTCACATCCCCCAGTGAAGCCTCTACCAACCCACTCAATGTGAGGAAGGTGTTGTGCTTCCCTGAATCACTGCCATGTAATTTCTGCCTTGCTGGGAGGAACATGGCCTGTTCTTTGAACAGCAGTATGTTCAAGCCAGGGAAGGGGCCCCTTGGCACTTCCCGGGAGCACTGGGCTCTGACATTGCCGTGCACATGCTTCCTTTCCCTTTCAAGCATGCGAGCTCCACACACCTGCTCATCTGCCAGAGCTTCCTCCCACCCTGTGCCAGGCAGGTGGTGCAGCAGCCAGCAGGGCCTCCTGAAGAACAGGCCTCCATGAGGAAAAGCATTTGCCTCTACCCAGGGCTTTAAAACAGATCTGTCGGGGCGCCTGGGTGGCGCAGTCGGTTAAGCGTCCGACTTCAACCAGGTCACGATCTCACGGTCCGTGAGTTCGAGCCCCGCGTCGGGCTCTGGGCTGACGGCTCAGAGCCTGGAGCCTGTTTCCGATTCTGTGTCTCCCTCTCTCTCTGCCCCTCGCCCGTTCATGCTCTGTCTCTCTCTGTCCCAAAAATAAATAATAAAATGTTGAAAAAAAAAAATTAAAACAGATCTGTCCAAGATTGGGCAGAAACAGAGAAAAACCAATAAAACTTAGCTCTGGTCACAAGACATTCTTCTTTACCCTATGTTCAGGGTCTCTCATAAATATTCCCCGAAAGAGTTGTGAACCCTGCTGCCCTCTGCCTCATGGTTAAGTTGTGCAATGGTGTGCTCCATTCGGGATATACTGGTTGACCACCCGGGAGAGGTTCCCAGCTAACTTGTCATCGAGCAAGAGAGCAGGCTCAGATGTGACACCTGCCACATGGATGCCACTCAGCTCCAATGCTTTCAGCCCTTTGAGCTCTCCTCCACCTCCTGGGTTTGAAATCACAATTAAGAGACACCGGCAAACTGCTCTTCCAACTCACTTAAAGGCCCCTTTGACTGGGCGGTCTACCAGAGGCAATATGAGCAAAGCTGTGGACAGGTTCAGTGTGTGCCAGGCACTGTCCTGAGTGGCGTACCTGTTTTCATGTATATGACCCTCGCACTGATACTCACGTCATTCCCGTTGTGCAGATGCGGACAGGTTCCTACAGAGAGGGTAACTAACCTCCGAAAGGTCACACAGATCCATCAGAGATCATGCATCCTTCCAAGCTGACCTAGGCAGCTCCAAGGTTCTGGGCTCCAGGCTGAGGCAGGGTGAGCAGGGTGAACAGACGCTCTGAGCTCAGCTTCCTTGGGCCAAGCACCACCTCAGGAGCCCACCCGGACCTCCTTTCTACTCCTGCATGCCTGTTCCTATCCCTTCCCAATCTGAGGCCTCCCTGCCCCTGTGCCCCCAGCAAGGGGCTGCTTCCCTTCCCACGGGCTCGGTCCCAGGTGGAAGGAGAAGAAGGACCACGCTCCCCATGGAAGGTGCAGGTTCTCCCAGGACCGGGGCCCGCATATCTGTCATGTGTTTCTCTTCCACCCCTTGTACTCCCAGCGATAGGACAGAATCTTCTGGGCTTGGAGCCCCATGCTGCAGCCAAATGAACAAACGACTCTTTCCCTTCTCCCAGCTTTCGCATACTACTGCTCCCTCAGTCGTTTTGGGACAATCCCTTCCGCCCCAAGTCTCATCTCAAAAGGCACCGCCTCTGAGAATTTCCCCGGTTCCCCGAGGGGGCCTGAGAGCGGCTTCTCCCCTGCCCTCCAGGCGCGCACACCCTCATCCATTGCGGCTCTTGCTATGGGCATGTGTGCACCTCTTCTGGAAATGGGAGCTTCCTGTCCTGTTGGGAGGAACATGGCCTGTTCTTTGAACACCAGAAGGCTACGTCTTTCACTTCCGCATCCTTCAGCCAAACCAGCAAAGGTCTGCTATGTAAAGATGTTACTGATACTAGAGGTAATAGTAAAGCCATTCAGTAAGTGCTCTATAAATGGTATAAGCAACATTAATAGATACCATTTATTAAGCACTTATTGTGTGTCGGACATTATGCTAAAAACTTCACGTGTGTTATCTCATTTGATCTCTAAAGTGTGTGTACTGGGTTGAACAGCATCTCCCCCAAATTTACGTCCACCCTGAACTTCTAATGTGACCTTATTTGGAAATAGGGTACGTGTAGATGTAATTAGTTGAGGTCTCGTCAGTGCGGGGTGGGCCTAGAGTCCAATGACCAGTGTCATTAGAAGAAGGCCATGTGAGGACAACGGAGGAGGAGACAATGTAATGAGAGAAATACACAGGGAAAAGCCAAAGGCAGAGAGTAGAGTGATGTGTCTATAAGCCAACCTGGAAAAGGCAAGAAAGGGTCCTGAACTAGAACCTTCAGAGAGCATGGTCCTGTTGAACCTTGATTTGGACTTCTGGCCTCCGGGACTGCAAGAGAATAAGTTTCTGTTGTTTTAAAACCCCCAGTTCACGGTAATTTGTTATGGCAGTCCTCGGAAATAAATACCACATCCTAAGGGGTAGAATGCCCACATCTGGCAGGGAAGGCATTCAAAGTTCAGAAAGGTTTTCCCTAGTTTTCCAAGTTTGCCCGGCTAGTAAGTGACAAACCAGGGTCAAAGCCAGATCTGGCTGCTTCCCAAGAACCACTCTGAACTGTTGAACTGATCTACACTGGCAGGAAGAAGTGAAAAGGCAACCATCCTCCTCCTTGGCTTGTACGTCTCAAGTGCTTTACACAGAAAAGAAAAACAGACCCAAATTCTGCCTCCCCAACACACGGGCCCAGGCCAAACCCTACACTTCATACGCAGAGAAATGTCTTGAACTGACAACAGTGATAATGTGTCTGCGGCTCCAAGCCCTGAATGTCCCCCTCTTGGGAAGCTCAGAGTCCTAAGGTGTGTGGGTAGACATCCGACATGAACCTCAGCCCCAGCGCTGCTCTGAAAGTCAACAGCTGACAATTGCTTTCCAGGAGAAGGAGCAATGAAATGGAACCTTCGCGCATGTTCTCATTCACTCTCTGGGCTTGCTGACACCCATCAGTGACCTGCAGGTCCAAAACCCCTTCAACATCCTCACCCCTGGCCTCTCTTTCTCTGAATCTAATCGTACATCTTGTGGATGTCTCAGGGTTGTGTCTGCCCTTCAGCCAGAGAGTTTCAGGATGATTAAAACTTGGGGATTCTCTCTGAGACTTGGAAGGAGGGCAGGTTCCCTGGGGGTCAGAGGCTGTTACTATTAGATCTCAGATGTACAGCAAAGTACTTTAGGCTTTCTGCCTGAAGCTCAGCCACATAAATATAGAATTGGGGGCAGGGGAGTTATATTCCAGAGGCAGAAATCTATAACTGTCAGAAACATGAAAGATTCATCAATGGCACATGGAATCAGTTACCTAAATTGTGAAATCTAAGTCACAATTCCATTTGTTATATGATGATGTAAAAGCACAGCTCTCTTCCTATGCTTTCCTTTTCTTCCCCCATCACAGCCTACTAACACATTCATTTGAGAATTATTGGGATCCAATACTTAAAAGACACTGAGTTTCCATAATTGAAAGAAGCAACAAAGCCTCATCTGGAGATAGTGGTTGAGGACCACGGACAGCACCACAGACACACTTCTGCTGGGCACAGACCAGCTCCCCAGGACTCCATCCCTGTCTGGCAGTGGGAGCTACAGTTTTTGACCCAGGCAGGGTTGTGTACAAACAGCCCCAGAGACTGCTGTCCTCTCCAGAACTGGCACACAAGGAGCTGCTGTTGGGAAAACCTTCTGTTGAAGGTTTCCTAGTAGTGGAACAGCTGCCACACCTGGGGGAAGGAAGATTCATGGGGCTCCTAGCTAAAGAACAGCACCAAGGGATACAAGTAGCTGGAAGGCTGACTTCAGGTCTCTGTAAGAACTTGCCAGGAACTGAGCTGTTCAGCCCTTGAGTGGATCTTCTCAATGGAATGGGCTTCCACTCACTGCAAACAACCACCTCTTGGGAAAAATGGGGTGGGCTGCTTGGCTTGCCCTGAGTGGGAGTTCAGATTCCTGACATCAAAAATGCCTTCATAACATGGAACTCTTTTTTTTTTAATTTTTTTAATGTTTTTATTTTATTTTTGAAAGAGAGACAGAGTGTGAGAGGAAAAGTGGCAGAGAGAGAGAGGGAGACACAGAATCTGAAGCAGGCTCCAGGCTCTGAGTCATCAGCACAGAGCCCGACACGGGGCTCGAACTCATGAACCGCAAGATCATAACCTGAGCCAAAGTCAGACGCTTAATTGACTGAGCCCCCCAGGAGCTCCCAAAACATGGAATTCTTTAATTAAGTGGCCCTGTAGTGCCTCTGACAGCTCCTTCTGTCCTCACGTGACCCTCTGCCCTGCTTTCTAACTGCCTACCCAAAGATGATGAACAGCTACAATGAACTGGCTCACCCTCCTAGCCTATCCTCCTGCTTTTTCATATATTGTCTCCCACACACCCTTCTTCCCTAGTATATATCAAGTTAAATTTGTAAACACAATTTTAAGGACATCTAAGATTCTTGAAGGCAATCTGACAGTATGTATCAAAAATTGATACATATTTTGATAATATGTATCAAAATAAACCTACCCAAGCTCTGGTTGTAATACAGTAGAGTAAATATGATGTCACTCACTCCTATTCTCCGAAATCACTCCCAAACACTCAAGAGAACAAGACAAATACAAACTCTAGGCTTGATAGCCAGAAAAATCTCTCTACTCTTATACAACAGTGTCTGAAGAATGCAGTAAGATCTAACCAGGGTATGGGAAGACGCTCAAAGAGGATGTCTATACCTGAATATCAGGCAAAGCCTGCAGAGCATAGCTCATTACAGCAAAGAGCATATGTCCTGAGGCACAAAACCTACTAGTTTGTGTTTGGAAATGGAAACAGGATTCATAGACAGATAGCACAGAACTGTCAGGACTCACAGGCTGGTCCAGAAAACTGAATGTGGGAGACTAGAACAAGAAAAATTTCAACTTTCATGGAAAAGATGCATAAATGTTGGAATTACCTGACCAAGACTTAAAATCAATTATTATAAAAATATTCCAGGGGTACCTGGGGGGCTCAGTTGGTTAAGCACCCAACTTCAGCTCAGGTCACAAACTCGCAGTTTATGAGTTCTAGCCCCGTGTCAGGCTCTATGCTGACAGCTCAGAGCCTGGAGCTTGCTTTGGATTCTGTGTCTCCCTCTCTCTTTATTTATCTCTCTATCTCAAAAATAAATAAAGGTTAGGGGCACCTGGGTGGCTCACTTGGTTAAGCATCCAACTTTGGCTCAGGTCATGATCTTGCAGTTCATGAGTTCGAGCCCTGCATCAGGCTCTGTGCCAACAGCTCAGAGCCTGGAGCCTGCTTTGGCTTCTGTGTGTGTGTGTCTCTCTCTCTGACACTCCCTCCCTTACACTCTGTCATTCTCTCCCTCAAAATAAATAAATGTTAAAAAAATTTTTTAAATAATAATTTAAAAATAAATAAAGATTAAAAAATTTTTTAAATAAAAAGATATTCCAAGAAGTAAAGGTAAAACACTCTTTCAAAATGTAAACATAAAGAGTCTCAGAAAATAAATAGAGAATATAAAGAAGAACCAAGACATGACAAACCTAAATGCGTATGCACCTAACAAAAAAGCTTCAGAATACATGAAGCAAAACTCAAAAGAAATGAAGGGAAAAACACAAAAACCCACAACTCCATTAGAGGCTTTAATACTTTTCTCTCAGTAATAAAAGAGTAAGTAGACATAAAATCAGCAAGGACATTAATCAAAACTGAATTACACCGTGAACCAACCAAATCTAATTGATATTTATAGAACATTCCACTCACCAACAGCAGAATGCACTCTTTTTAAGTGTTCATGAAACATTCACAACAAAGATCTTATAATTTCTCATAAAACAAATCTTAAAATGTAAAAGAACTGAAATAATATGAAGTATGTTCCCTGATGACAATGGACTTAAACCAGAAGTCAACAACAGAAAGATAATGGAAACATCTGCAAATACTTGGGAATTAAAAAGACAACTCTTTTATTTTATTTATTTATTTTTAAAAATTTTTTTCAACGTTTATTTATTTTTGGGAGAGAGACAGAGCATGAACAGGCGAGAGGCAAAGAGAGAGGGAGACACAGAATCGGAAACAGGCTCCAGGCTCTGAGCCATCAGCCCAGAGCCTGATGCGGGGCTCGAACTCACGGACCGCGAGATCGTGACCTGGCTGAAGTCGGACGCTTAACCGACTGCGCCACCCAGGCGCCCCAAAGACAACTCTTTTAAATAACCTAAAAGTGAATAAGAAAGTCTCAAGAAGGCTCATAATATAATATAAAATACATTAAACTACATAAACAATTAAAATATAGCATATTAAAACTTGTAGGATGCAGCTAAAGCAGTACTTAAAAATAAATTCATAGCATTAAATGCTTATAGTAGGAAAAAAAGAGAAAGGTCTCAAATCAGTAATGTAAGCCTCTACCTTAAGAAACCAGCAAAAATGAGAGCAAATTAAGCCCAAATTAGGCCAAAAGAAAAAGATAATAAATATAAGCATGAAAACAAGAGAGAAACTAAATGAAAGAAAAAGCTGGTTAACTGAAAAATAAATAAAAGAAAGGTCAATGATTAACAAAGAAAAAAGAAAAAAGACACTGGAATGAGAGAAGAGTTATCACTACAGACCCTACAGACATGAAGAAAGCAATAAAGGAAACAACTAACAACTCTGCATACATAAATTCAATAAGTTGGATGAAATGACCCAATTTCTTGAAAATTACAAACTACCAAAATTAACTCAAAAAGAAATAGGTAACCTGAATAGTTCTATAACCATCAAATAAGTTGAACTTGTAATTTAAAATCTTCTGAAAAAATAATTCTGTAGGCCTAGATGATTTCACTGGCAAATTCTACCAAATGTTAAAACAAAACAAAACAAAACAAACAAAAACAAAACCAAAAACAAAACCCCAAAAACAAAAACCTGATTCTTCACAATCTTTTCTAGAAAGCAGAAGAGAAAAAAACATTCTTCTGGATTCATTTTATGAGACCAGCATTACTTTGATACCAAAACCAGACAAAGATAGTATAACAAAAGAAAACTACAGATCAGTTTTCCCCTGGAATATGGATGCAAAAACCCTCAACAGAATATTATGAAATGAAATTCAGCAATATATAAGTAGAGTAATATACTATGACCCAATGGATGTTATTCTGGGAATGTAAAGCTGGTTCAATATCCATGAATCAATGTAATCCACCATATTAACAGTTTAAAGAAGCAAATCCATATGGTTATATCAATTGATGAAGAAAGAACATTCGAAAAAATTCTTCATCCATTCATAAAAAAAATCTCAGCCAAATAGGAATAGAAGGAAACTTCCTCTCCAAATGAAGGGCACTTGTAAACAAACAAACAAACAAACCCACAACTAACATTATCCTTAATGTTGACAGACTGAAAGCTTTCCCTCTAAGACTGGTTCAGGTCAAGGACTCTCACAACTCTCAAAACTCCTATTCAGCATTATATGGAAGTCTTAGCCAATGCAATAAGACAAGAAAAAGAAATAAAAGTCATGTAAATTGGAAAAGAAGAAGTAAAATGGTCACTATTTTCAGACAACATGATCGTCTATGTAGAAATTTCCAAGAAATCTACCCCCAAAATTAACACTCTTAGATTTCAGGTGAGCTTAGCAAGGTTATAGGTACAAGGTCAACACACACAAAAAATCAGTTGTATTCCTATATGTTAGCAATGAACCATTAGAAGCAAACAAACAAACAAGTTTAAATACCATTTACAATAGATCCCAAAATTTGAAATACTTAGGACTAAATCTGAGCATTTTTTTACAGGATCTGTGTACTGAAAACTACAAAATACTGGTGAAAGAAATCAAAGCAGACCTAAATAAATGGAGATATGTATCACAGTCATGGATTAGAAGACTCGGCATAGTAAAGTTTTCTCCAAAGTGATATATAGATTTAATGCAATATCAGTCAAAATCTACCAGGAATTTTTGTAGGTATAGACAAGCTGATTCATAAATTCATATCAAAAGGCAAAGGAACTAAGATAGCCAAAATGATTCTGAAAAAGAAAACAAGTTGGAGAAATTTCATTACATAATTCAAAGACTTATTATAAACCATGTAATCAAGACACTGTAGTATTAGTGAAGTGATAGACATATAGATCAATGGACAGGATGTAAAGTCCAAAAATAGACCCTCAATGATTCAACAAAGGTGCAAAGGCAATTTAAAAAAGAAAGGATCATGTTTTTTTCAACAAGTGGTGGTGTAACAATTGGGCATCCATATACACAAAAGGAAAAAAAAGAATCTTGACCTAAACCTTGAAAATAGATCATATATCTAAATGCAATTTAAAATATCATACAAGTTTTAGAAAGAAGTGGGAAAAGAATCATGACCTGGGGCTAAGAAGATTTCCTTGACATAACTCCAAAAGCAAGATCCTTTTTAAAAATTAATAAATTGGGGGCACCTGGGTGGCTCAGTCATTGGAGCGTCCAACTTTGGCTCAGGTGATGATCTCACAGCTCATTGAGTTTGAGCCCTGTGTCAGGCTCTGTGCTGACAGCTCAGAGCCTGGAGCCTTCTTTGGATTCTGTCTCCATCTCTTTCTGCCCCCTCCCTGCTCTCATTCTCTCTCTCTCTCTCTCTCTCTCTCTCTCTCTCTCTCTCTCTCAAATATAAATAAACATTACGAATTGATAAATTGGACTGCCTCAAAATTTTAAGGATTTTCATTCTGTGAAAGGCAGCCTTAAGATAATGAAAAGTCAAGCTATAGACTGGGAAAAAATATTGGCAAATCACATTTACAACTCAATAGTAAAAAAAAATTTTAATGGAAAGAAAACCCTAGACACTTCACTTAAAGAGGATATAGGAATGGAAACTAAGCACATGAAAAGTTGTTAAACATCACTGTCCATTAAAGAAATGCAAATTAAAACCACAATGAAATGCCAGTCTACATCTATCAGAATAGTTCATTAAAAACATCAAAAAATAGGGGTGCCTGGGTGGCGCAGTCGGTTAAGCGTCCGACTTCAGCCAGGTCACGATCTCGCGGTCCGTGAGTTCGAGCCCCGCGTCAGGCTCTGGGCTGATGGCTCAAAGCCTGGAGCCTGTTTCCGATTCTGTGTCTCCCTCTCTCTCTGCCCCTCCCCCGTTCATGCTCTGTCTCTCTCTGTCCCAAAAATAAATAAATGTTGAAAAAAAATTTAAAAAAAACACATCAAAAAATAAAGTAAAAAAAATAAGATTAATTAAATATTTACCATATGACACAATAATCCCACTCCTGAGTATTTACCATGGAGAAATAAAAACTCATGTTCACACCAAAACCTATACACAAATGTTTGTAGCAGCTCTATTCATAATCACCAAAAATGAGTTTATTCAGTGAACGAGTAGGTGAATGGTAGTATATCCACACAGTGGAATACTACTGAGCATAACAACTTGGATGAATCACAGAGGCATTCAGCTGAATGAAAGAAGCCAGTCTCAAAGGTTGCACACTGTATGATTCCATTTATAAGACACTGTGGAAAGAACAAAACCATGGGGATGGAGATCAGATCAGTGGCTGCAGTTTCAGGGTGGGGTAAGAGTGTGACTACAATAAAAATACCAGCCAGGGCTTACTTTTAGGTCTGGGCACTTGTTCTAAAGTTCATTCGAAAAATGAACAAGCAAGAGTAGCTAAGAACATTCTGGAAAAGAGTAGTAATAAAAGGAGACTCATTCCACGTGTACAGAAATGTATTCTCTATAAATACAATAACAAAGAGAGTATGGCAATAGAGTGTGAGCAGACAAATCATGGAAACAGTATAGAATGGCCAAAAATAGATCAAAATACAATTGGGAATTTAGTATACAATAGAGAAGGTGCATGACAATCAATAGATAAAAAAAAAAGATTAATTCAATAAATAGTTTGGAGGCATTTGAATAGCTATCTGGGGGAGGGAGAAAGTATACACTGACTTTAATAAATTCCACATCAGTCAAAGATTTAAATTAAGAACAGAATGAAACCATTCAAGTACTAGGATAAGGTGAGGTTTTGTATAATTTTGGAGGAAGAAAAGGCTTCTTTCACTATGCCACACATGTTGGAAACCGTAAAAGAAACAACTGTTAAATTGCACTACTTAAAACTTTTTTTGAACACGTAGAAAAAAAAATTTAATCAAAAAACTTAGAAATTATTTATGATATATATTATGGAAGAAAGGCCAATTTCTGTAATATATAAAAAGCTTCTCCTAGCCAATAAGAAAAATACCAATAATCTAATACACAATTTTACAAATATGTGAATACACAGTTCATAACAAAAAATGCTCAACTTCTTAACAGTATGATAAGTGCAAAGTCCAACCACAAGATAACTGTTCACACATGTAAGAGCCACGCAAAACAGTATGATAACTTGATGTTTTGGCAAGGATGTGAGGAAACAGATATATAATGTTGGTTGGAATGTAATATAATTCAGCATCTACCCATTAACAGAGTGTCGATTCCATTAACTTTGGTACATTCATTCTGTTGAATACCAACTCCCAACTCAAGCCCTTTCACTTGCTATCATAACAGGAAAGCTTCTCCCCCAGATTTCCCCAGGGCTCCCTGACCCTTCAGTTCTTGGCCCTCATGTCCCTTCCTCAATGGAATCTTCTCCGACCTCCCAGTTTACAATTGTACCTGCTTCCCATGCCTTTTCTCTGTTTTATTTTTCTTAAATGATGCCCACTGCCATGTATTTTTTCATTATTTACTGCCCATCTCCCCTCTCTACAATGTGTGTCAACAAGGGCGCCTGTGTCTTTGACACCTAGAAAAATGCTGGACACAGAGTAGCTGCTCAGTGGTACTTCTTACTAAGAATGAGGCAGCGCTACATGTACTAACAGAAGCCAATATACACATCATAGTGTTAAGTTTAAAAAGCAAGGTGCAATACATGCGTGAAGTATCCTGCATTTGCACAAAGGTAAAGAAAAGAAGTGTCCACCTCTAGAAGGATCAATGAGAAAACAGTAATATGGTGGCCTCTGGGGACAAGGGGTGGAGGAGGAGAAATGGGAGGTAGACTTACATTTTACTGTGTATCTTTTTCCACCTTTTGAATTATTTATCATGTATTATTCCCTCAAAGTTTGCATAGAGTTTAAAAATGCATAATTTTAAAAATATGAAAGCCCTTTAATCCACAATGCCAATCTAGAAATTTATCATAAGGCAATAAGCAGACAAGCATACAAAACCATGTTCAAGGATATTTCTAGAAGTATGGATAGGAAAACAGTCTAGAAACAACCTATTTAACAATAGAGTAGGTCCCTGCAATGGACTACCATGCAGGTCATAAAAGGTATTTATTGGTATTGATTTTTAAAAATTTGTATTGATTTAAATAAAGCTCAGAGTAGGTTGCTGGTTAAAAATGATACTTTTGGGGGAGCCTGGGTTGCTCAGTCAGTTGATTGGCTCTTGGTTTCCATTCTGGTCATGCTTTTGTGGTTCATGGGTTCAAGCCCCATGTTGGGCTCTGCACTGGCAGCATGGATCCTGCTTGGGATTGTCTCTCTCCCTTTCTCTCTGCCCCTCTCTCTCTCTCTCTCTCTTTCAAAATAAATAAACTTTAAAAAAATCTCTTTAAAAAATAAAATAAAAATAGAATAAAAATTATACTTTTGTATGTGTGTGCAAAAATGTGTGTGTGTTTGCACTGGATTTAGGGGAGAGTTTTACTGTTTGCATTTTTATAACAGATTGCTTTTGATATCAAAACAAAGATAATAAATACACTTCCATGTTGGAGAACATACAATGCCTCATTCAAACCTTGCAATGCTGAAGGCCATGCTCTTTAACAAGGAAGAAAGTGCCCTTGCCATGATCTCAGCCACTAATTTTGGGCATAAGATAGCAAGAAATCAAGTAATAACAAAGGTGGTTATAATATTAACATTTGCTTAATTTGCACCAGGAACTGCTCTAAATAAATGCTTTTATGCGCAGTAACCTGTATAATGCCCCTAACAACACAAGAGGGAAACAGGGATATGTTCCACTCACAGGAGGAAACTGAGCCACGGGCTTTGTTCAAAGTCATCCCAATCTCCCAAGTCACCTGGGTAACCAGCCCTCTCTCTGGACCTCATTCACCCAGGACTGTCATTACTTGGTAATCTGTCCATCTCCCCGACAGATGATGCAGGTTTTCAAAGACCAATTCAAATGTGGATCTTGAGTCTGGCACAGTTCTGAAACACGGCAGATGCTACCGAACCCACATTAACGTCAAACAAAGGAAAAGCCACCAAGCAGAGAAGCCCAACACCTGAGAGGTCTTCTCCACGGGGGCTCCCCTGGGGAGGAACGACCCTCCAGAGGGCCTCCCAGGGGGAGAAGCCCACTGTGGGCTCTACCCAGGGAACAGGCGATCACCCAACCCGTCACAACTTGCGGCGTGTGCACACAGAATTACAGATCTCGAAACTGCAGATGTTATAGGTACACGTTACATGGCTCTCAGTACTGCATATTTATAATTTAGCGGTGTGTAAAAATTTATAAAGGCACAACTAGTGGTTGGTTAATGACAGTTACCGTGGCAGCCCGTATTTAGTATATTTTTCATGTCACAGGAACCTGGCCTGGAACGGAATGGCGCATGCATAAAGCAGGCGACACAAGAGGAGAAATGGGCCAGGGGCTTGGTGACTAGACTCACAAAGACTGTCCCCTCTGTTGCTTCTGAGAGCTGAGCTGCTCCAAAAAGGAGACATGTGGGCATCTCTCAATGAGCCAGACACATTGAAGCCCACTGCCAGCCAGTCTTCAAAGAGAAAAGCTTTCTGACGGAGAATAATTAAGGCGAGAGACCCCCAAGAGGAAGCGGTTGATGCTATTGCTGTATTGACAAATGCATATTTTATCTTGGAAAAAGAAATCCCCTGCCTTTCCAAAAGTGAGTCCTAAAATAGCTGCCTTTCAAAGACCAGCGTCCTAATCAAGTTTTTATTCATCAGCGGCTGCAGATGAGCCAGAGCGGGTCCTGGAAGTTTACCCCCGAAGCCACGGCTCTGGTCTCACAACTCATCAATTCCGTGCGCTGGATGACAAGGGGCCGGGCCCAGGGGCCGGAATGCCTGCAGCCTGTTATGCAGCTAGAACAGCTCAGCTGCGGGTGGGGCTGGGAAGGCCGGGGCCTCGGTGGTGTGGGAGGTGGAGCTGGCTGGGCGCCATGGTGCTGGCTGCCCTTGCAAAAGGGACGGGAGAGAATGGTGGCCTTGCAGCAGGCATCCCAGGAGTACCCGTTGTCCCCGCCCCGCTCGCCAAGGACGACAAGCGAGCTTGTCCCATCCTGGCCACACTGTGAGCAAGAGACGTGCAGACTTGCGGGCAGATGTCATGAAATCTATCCACAGGCAAAGCTCTGCCAGGCTCCATTCAGGTCACCCAAGGGTCAGGCAGAGCCCAAAGTGCCACCTACAGGCTTAGAAGGATTCTCCCCAGACCTCATCTGGCCAACACCCTACGGTTACCAACAAGGGCTGAGAAACCATAAGACCCCCTTGTGCTCCCCAAATGCAAAGTCAAGGAATTTGATAAACAGAGTCATCTATTTTCACTTAGTGCAACAATTAAAGCAGATCCATATTTTCCAACCATCGCCCTGAACAAGTCAAACCACACTACAAATCAAAAAAGAATAATTAAAACCTACACTTCTCGCAATACCACAGAGTAAAGCAATTACGCGACGCTTCTAATGAGCAATTTATGTAATTTAAAAAGTCAGACCCATAATATGCAAAGAACACTTCAAATGAATTACGGCCTGGTGACGTGGTGCACTTTGATCCTGGTGACTGGCCCCTGCCCGCCGTGACTTCTCTGTCACCCTCTCCTCATATTTCTGGGATCCTGGATAACAGCCACGGAAGATTTTCCGCATATGCTCAGGCGGCGACTCATATTTGGAAAGTGCATTTAATACCGACTTGCATAAAGCATGTTGGTAATTGCTGCAAACATCCAATGTGCGCGCTGTATCTCATCTATGATATGCAATTTGGAAGCTGTATTCTAGTAAGAGAACTTTATAACTTGCTGTCATGATAAATACACGTTTATGGCATAATGGAATTAATATTTACTTTGAGTGCAACACAGACTATTCAAATAAAGTTGCTCTGGAATCACTTTAAACCAGGAGAGCCCGAAAATGTCACCGACCGACATCGGGATTTGAATTCGCTTCCCCTATTGCCCACCAATTACTTACAATCTTTCCAGTTTCTGGTTCGATCGATTTCTATACAATTGTCTAAACAATTACTGTAGTTAAAAACACTGGTGTTAGCTGGGACGTAACTAAATGTGGAAGGTGTCTGGTGAGCTGGCTGCTCGAACAGGGATGGGGCAGGAGGGGAAAAAGAGAAGAGGAGGCGTAAGGTGACGCTGTGCCAGGGTCTGAGGGAGATGCTGGAGGGCTGGAGGCGGCCTTGATGTTTTCTGGGTGAGCCCCTCGAATGCAGCTGTTTTCAGAAGGGCATTTGTGACTCATTGGACATTCAGTCTGTTGCTTTAATGTGAAGGAAATGTTTTTTTTTTTTTTTTTTTTTTAAGAATGTTATCTCAAATCCGAATTACGCAGTGGCAGCTGGATTCTGAAATAAATATGCAGCAAGCAATTCTCTTCTTTTATTCTAGTTAAAATTTATTTACGGCGCAGGGCTCCGTTATTCCGGATCTTAAGTGAATCAGAACAATGGTCAGGTTTACCATGAGGCTAACAGCGTTTAGGTGTTAGGACCCCTTGTGTTGTGTGTGGACCCCTTCTAAGATGCGGGCCTAATATTGTGTTCGTTATTTTGTGTTGTTTATTCCTATACAGGGGTCCCCACAGTATCGGCTTCAGCCCATAAAGTTGGGATCTGCCCCTGATCAGAAATAAACTTAGATTTCAAAGCAAAACAAAACAAACCCAGAAGAGGAGCTGGAAATCCTGCCCCACCGTGGGGCAGTGACCTCTTGAGGTCCCAGGCCTCTCTAGGGACGTGGCCCTGGGGCCGCTGCTGCCTGAAGGTGACCGGAGAGGAGACGGGGATGGAGGACTTTATCTGAAGGTTCCAGGAGAATGAGACACAATGGCCAGCTCAGGGCGAGGTCGGAAGCTCTCTGAGTCTGAGTCATGCGACAGCAGGAGGCAAATTGCCCAGACTGGAAACAAGTGGGAGAATTCCAGAGAAACTGTGGATTTGTGGGTGGGCCAGACATCCCCCACCGCCCCTCTTCCCCCTCCTCCCCACCGCCCCCAGCCTTGTCGAGTCACACGCAGGGTGCTCACGAGGGGAGAGATTGCTGACGACGCTGTTGCAGAAACAAAACTGAAGCTCTTGACCAGGAACCAAGATGATTTTAATAATATTTGTAGATGCACGAAGTGCCTTTAATATAAAGAGATCAAGTCACTGCTTCATATGCTTGAACCTTGAAGAACAGTTGTACTACTCGTCTTCCCGATGACCAATCTGCAACACAGAAGGCGCCAGGCCAGGTCTCTGCACCTCCTGCTTATATTTCAAATCAGAATTTTCAGATATTCTGAAGAGGAGGAACCAGGCCCAGAAAGGGGAAGGCACTTGCTTAAGGTCACACAGCAAGTCAGTGGGGAGGCAAGGTGCAAACTCAAGACATCTGACCCTATTATATTAGCCCCATTCATTAAAGCCTGTGACCTCCTTGCATCCAGAAACCCTGAGCCTGATTAGCAATGCAGGAGAGGGCAAGGGAGGCCAAAAGGCCGATTGCTTACGAGTGCTCAGTCCTGAACATTTTGGTGGCCACCATCTCTCGGAAATGGTTCTTCAGTGCATTTCCAAAGCCTTGGGTTGGGAATTTAGAGGCTCCAGAACCTAGCACAATGCCTGGCATATCTTAGGTGCTTAATAAAATTTGCTGCATAAACAATTTAGTAAATACGTTATAGAACGAATTGATAAATACACAAATAATCCCCCAGACAGAAGTGAAACAATAGACTTTGGTAACCCAGGGCAATCAAGGCATAAAACTATAGAATTTCCCCTCTAGCACGTGACAGGAGTTCCAAGCCTGCAGATGGGGGAATGTACCTATGTGAACAGACTCCCAGGAGAGAGGGCCAGATACGTCAGGTCAGAGAGAGCTCAGGGCCCCATTTCAACTCACCGTCAGAGAAAAGATAATCACTGTCCCTTCAAGCAGAAAATACATTCCTGGGGACCCCGGGGGTCGGGCAGAACCTGTCAGTGGCTTTTCTAGAGCAGAAAAGAATCTTTGATGGAAGGAAGAGAGGAGTTGTCCCACACCCGGATGCCCTGAGGGGACCGTGCATCTCTGGGGAAGGTTGAAGAGGAATTCAACCTCCACTGCTACCCCCCAGCCCCCCTGCCACGTTTCCCGTAGTCCTTGGCCCTGCACCCGTCCCCCAGGAAGCCCACCCCAACACTCAGTCCTATGGCTCTCTGTCCAAGAAAGTCCTATTGAGCATTCCCAGGGAACCCTTCCCTGGGAGTTCCCTACAGACACCAGCCCTACAAGCGTAACTGCAGTCTTTGCAACGGTCTTCGTTCATTCCAGATGACAGATTGTTTCACTTGATTTTATTTCATCCAAAAGAACTGTTCCATATCACATAAAACACAAAACTGTCACCAATAAGGGTGATGGTCTGGTGCTGGGAATAGAAAGAAACTATAAGCTTTCTATCGGAGTCTTGGCTTCCAACCACAAAGAAGGGACTAGCCCTGGACCTGCCCTCCTGCTACAAACAGCCATAAAACTAGACAAAAATATCGGAGGCTACTCTTTTTGGGGCACTGGACAACAGGCAGTTCAGGGCTGTGATCCTGTGGAAAAAAAACCCCACAGGATGAGCCCTATGTCTGCCGGGCTTTCTGGACCATTGGACAGGAAGGTGGGGTCCAAGCTGGACGCGGCTGCCTCCCTGGCTGGAGAAGGCAAAAACCAGAGAACAGCCAGAAATTGCAGGTCTGGATTTCTGAGAGAAGGGAGATGTGTAGAAGGCAGACCTCAGAACTCTGCCAGGGGGTTCCCTGAGAGCACTGGGTTAAAAGGCAAGACTCCATGGCTGCTCTGGTGGGGACAGCTACTCAGAGACACTGGAGGTCATGCAGGGCTGGGGGACCTCTGAGATCTGGCCCAGCCAGAGGGGAGAAGCCTTGCTGAGTGCCTGGTGCATTCACTTAAGACTCTAGAAAGTCCAGGTGTTAGAGTAATAACCATGCCCTTGAGTAAGGACCAGCACCTACCTCAAAGGGCAAAACCAAAACAGATGAGCCCAAACAAAGATTAAAACCAAGTCTGACCAGACCAAGAGAAGCTGCCAGCAATTTAACTCCCTGTCAGAACAAAACACAACACCCTTTTCTGGTGTTTGAAAATAAAATAATCCAGACCCATCTTCCCTAATATCTAAATATACCATGTTCATGGATTAAAATTGGTCTAGAGATTTAACAATCATAATGAAAAGGAGCTTTTCCCACAAGGAAGAGAAGCTGTCTTTACCAAAGTCGGGTCTTTCTGAACATAGTTTTGCAGCATTCCCAACCCACCCCCCGAATCACGCTCGCCAGGCATCTGGCACAGCTCCCAACTCCCTCCCTCTTCAAGTCCCTCCCCACTGGGCTTCCAGGTCACCACACTTTGCTGGCTTTCCTGCTGCCACATGGGTCCCTTTGTCTCCACCTCCTTTGCTGGCTCTCCCTTTCCTGCCAGACTGCTAAACGTTTCAGGTACCACGGAGTCTCCATCCTCGGCCATTTTCTTTCCTCTTCTCTCTCCCCGGGTAGTCACCCAGGGCCAATGCGTACAAAAGTCTGTATCTCTGACCTGACCACTCCCTTGATCTCTGGACTCCTATACTCGGTAGCCTCCTCAACATCCATACCGCCATCACATTACCGTGGTCAAAATATCACTCTCGATGCTCTCCCCCACACCCACTCCTTCCTGTAACTCTCTGAAGCAGCTAATGGCACCACCCTTCATCCGGCTTCTTAGGCCCCATCTTTGGAATCATCTTTCGTGTCTTTCTTCTCCCCTTATCCTCACTTCCAACTTGTCGAGAAGTCCTACCAACATGGATCCCAAGTCAGCTCATATCTCACCACGTCTACTGCAGCAAAAGCAGCTGAGACACCATCTTCTCTCCTTGGAAGACAAAAAGAGCCGCGGTGTCGTGTGGCAGGTGGCACAGCAGGCGCTAGCTCTGCCACTTGCCAGCTGCATAATCTTGGGCTCATCTCCCATCTGTAAAGTGGGGTTCCTAATAGCACCCACATCACTCAGAAGACTAGCACAAACGGCTCTGTGAGTCGAGAGCCCTGGCAGGCTGGCTCTCTTCTCTCTGATGAAGCCAACGGCTGTGCTGTGAGGTACCTGGAGAGGCCCACGTGGCAAGGCTCCTCCACATGGGGGAGCTTGGGAGAGGGTCTTGGTCCGGTCAGACCTCGAGACGTCCACAGTCCTGGCTGTCACTCGACTGGTCTTGTGACACGCTCTGAGCTGGAGGGCCCAGCTAAGCTCTGCCCAGGTCCCCAGCCCACACAAATGGCTAGATAATAAAGGTGTGTTCCCGTAAGGCGCCACGTTTGGGGGTAATTTGTTACACAGAGATAGAGAACTAATCCACCCTGTCTTCTTTGTGGCACTCATCACCTCCCGGGTTGTATCTGTCCCTTGTCAGTCTCCCCTGCTGCCAGGTAAGCTACGCGAGGGCATGGATATTATCTGTCTGATTCATTTCTGAGTCCGCAGGAATTAGAGCTGTTCCACAGAAAGCACTCAATAAATATTTGTTGAATAGATGAATAAATATCACATAGTGGGCCTTCTCCCGCGTGGCCGTGTGATGCTGAAATGATGAGCACCTGGAAGTAATTTGGGACGGACTTCTTAATCTACACTCCCAGACTCACTGTATCATCAACCACTCAATCAGCCAACGGCTATTCCCCGGGTCCCCACCACGTGCCCAGCACTCTGCTAGGAGCCTCTGTGCAGACGGAGAGGAAACACACAGCACTCCCGCCCCTCCAGGAGTTACAGTCCAGTCGAAGGGAGGACTCAGCTCTCGGAGGCCAGTCGAGCGCTGTAGCTCCCCTTCCGGGGCGCTGCCTGAAAGACCACACTGCTCGGGTGCACAGAGAGGTGCGGCGGGAATGGGTCCCGACAACGCTGAGCACAGACATGCTGGCACTACCCCGGTCAGGGCGCACTTGCTGCCCGGACCTGGTATCTGAACACCTGACACCTGACTGCGAGCCGGTGCCCCTGACCACCCGGTGACGACTGGCCAGGCAGCAAGAAGGAGGCGAGTGCTCCTTCCACAGCACGGCAGGGTCTGCGGGCACGGAAGTCCACGCCAGAATGACCTTGGAGACGAGATCCAGTGTGGCAGGAAGCTGTGGGGAAGACCTGCGACCAAGGGCCATGGCCTCACAGCCCAGCAGGGGAAGGACTCTGGCAAGAGTCGCTGCCCGGTGATGGTGCCCTGGGCAGGGCTGGTCCTCACCTGCCCTCGTTCAGAGGTGCAGAGGCCTCGTGTGATTGCAGGGTCTGAGACTGACCGTCTTCCTCTCAACCAAGTTCATAAAGCACAAGGATAAAATAAAAATGCCTATTTATTAGCGTCTGGCAGGAAATCCCTGTGCCAGGGACCAGAAAGTTGTGTGAGTTAGAGCGTTGTCTCTGGGAAGCCCCAGGAGAATAGGTGAGTGGTTTCCATGTTCAAGGCTGTGGGCAACATGGCCAAGGCAGCCCTTTCTCCTCGGGGCTGGCCTCACCAGAGACCAGGTATGAGCTGGCTGCTGGTTGAGGCTGCCTGTCCCCTGAATGCTGCTTCTCCGAGACTCTTCCTTGTCCCACGGACACCGTCCATCAGGTACAGTCCAGTCCTGGGGATCTCAGAGCCACTGTCTTTTTAAGGTGACTGCATGTCTCTGCAGTTGCATAATTACTGTTTAGAGCTGTTGAGTTTCCCATGTTGCCTGCTCTTGGAAGAAGCTCAGGGTAGCCCCAGATACTGACCCTCAGCAAGCGGTGAACAGTATAATCCTTAGAAGGGTCAGACCTGGCTGAAGAGAACAGCCCCATCTGCGAAGCCTCGAGGGAGCCTCCTGTTACCTGGAGCTGGCCTCCACCTGCCTCTCCCTGCCTCTCCCTGCCTCCGCCTGAGCACTGTAGGCATTTGTACGTCTGGGAGAGTTTGTTCTGGGGTGACCTCCTTGGCACCTCCTCCCACGAGCACCCAGGATTACCTGATGGCCTCTGCACAGAAACAACGAAAGCCTGGATTACTCTGGACCTGGGGCTCAGCTGTGTTCCCCCTGGGGAAATGCCTGCCCACGATATCTGTGCAAGCTTTCACAGGTGGAAAGTGGGAGAGTGCTGGCATAGAGAAGGAAAAAAAAAAAAAAAAAAGAATTACAAGAGCCAAATACTCCAACAGGCTCCAGAGAGGCCCCATGGGGTGCTTCTGAGTTTTTGGAGGGAGGTAGGGGGCACGGCAGAGCTCGGGACCCTGGGCAGCCATCGGGTGGCAGCAGTATTACGAGAAGCGGGAAGACGCTCCCAGTCCTCATCCACAAGGGAACCTGCGTCCCCTGAGGCATTAAGCCGGGGTAATTCACGTCTAGACTCCCCCATGGAGAGTCCTAAGTGGGACGCAGTCCATTTCAGCCGCCCCGCTTCAACCACATTGAAACAGGAGCATTTTCGTCGTAGCAGATGAAAGCAGACCGCCGCATTCCGAAAGCAGGGGTGATAAATACGTTTCCCGGTGGATGGCAAGAAAGCAAATGACAAACCAACCAAAACAGGAAGGTGCGCACATGGATCACAGAACAATCTGGGCCTTCACCCCACAACACTCTGTATGCTCTATAAATCGGCTCATCGTGACTCTTCTGTCTTGGCTGACAAACGACCACATGGGCTCTGCTCGCGCCGAGTGCCAGAGAAACGCCAGCCCCGGAACGGCCTCCAGGTGCAGGAGGGAATGATTCTCTGCGGCCGGCCGCCTGCCAGGACGCGTCATCCCCGGCACCGCAGGCCTCCGGCTGCGGCTTCTGAAGATGGGGGTCTCTCATCGCCGGGACGAGTTGTGCATGAGCCCTCCGTCCTTTGCCAGCCCCCACAGCTTCCCCAGCCCAGTCTCCTCCCTGTCTGCTGGAAAGCAGTAAACGGGTGGGAAGCAGCAGAAAAACGACATGGAAATTATCGGGGCTTTGCAAGTCCCGGCAGCCCAGTAGGGACTTGGACAGCCTGCCAAGAGCTTGCTGCTTCTGAGCGTGGTTCTTCCCCCGGCTCCCCAGGAGAACGGGGGAGGGCTGGCTTTCCAAGAGATCCCTCCCGATGTCTGTCTGTTGGGAGACGGGAGGTGGGACGGGGGTGGGGGGGCAGTGCTCTGCAGGAATTCCGTTGCCTATTTCCTAAAGACGAACCCAAGGCTGCAGAAAACAACTTGGCTTGGAATTAGGAGTTTCCTCTCGAAGGGAGCTGGGGACATGAAGGACGACGACATCAACTCGCTCGGGCAAAGTGGCTGAGTTTGCTCAGATGCATCCACGGGTGCAGTGTAGCACACAAGCACGCACCAGGTCGCGGGAGCCCCTAGCGGGAGGGGCAGAGACCTCAGCCCTCGAGTGTTTTAAAGGGCTGGGGAGAGGTTTCTTCAGAAGGAATTCAATCGGGGAACACTTCAGAAATGTACGCCAGAGCTGAGTTTGAGCTTCTCTCTCCAGAGGACGGAGAGGGGGTTGCGGCCGAAAGCAGCAGTACCAGTATGTATCCTCTGAAAGAGGATAATTAAGTCCTCAGGATGAACGGCAAGGCTGGGGTGGCAGAGGCTGGGGATGGGGGGGGGGGGCGTTAACGCAGCCCCCAGCATCTCCAGAGTGTTCAAACAATTCCCACAAAGATCCACGAGAGATACACACACATTCGCCAGAGCTGAAATACAAGGTGGCTTCCAGAAAACACAGAATATTGGCTCGGCTGCTAAGTAAGTTCTTTCAAAGAACTTTTTTTTTTTTTTTCCTTTTCAAACTGCCAGGATGTAAGAGTAGTTCGGAATTGATCCCCAGAGAAGGCTCTGTCCAACAAGCCTCCCCCCAGCTCACATCCTGGGAAGCCCCAGAGCAAGCCACCGCTCAGCAATTCGATGTCCATGTATTTTGTTTTTGAAATATTTCATTTCTGACCACCGCTCCTTAGATCTCCAATTTGATTTGGTTTCTGTAAATGGATTTCTCTTAGTGTAGGTGGAAGGTATATTTAATTTTGAATTTCGGCAGACCAAAATATTCAATACGAACGCCACAGTGTGTTTGCACCATACATCCTCCCCACGACGCACGCGCCAGCTTTGAGACGGGCACGTGTGCCCTTGGACGGCGTTCTCTGATGTTTCCATCTACAGGGCCCAGTCAAAACAGTGGGGGAGGCTGGCGTCTGGCTCTCTTCCCTGCACCGCTTTCTGCTTCCAGACAGTTGTTGGGGAGAAGAACGCACCTCGAGAGTTCCAACTAAGAGGCCAAATTTGGGTGACGGGCAAAAACGTCTGAAGGTAATGCCGCCTGGGGAATGGAGAGCCAGGCTGGCCGTCCCGTCCACGCTGGTCACGCCTGCTTGGGTGACGCAGAAAGCCCAGCATGTGCTAGAGCTGTCCAGGCAGCTGAAGTAGCTCCAGTGAGCGTCCCTCCAGCAGCGGCTAACTCATTGCTAGGAAATGCCCAGAGCCCAGAAGACAAGCAGACCATTTGCTAGGAGTGGTAGGGAGGGTGCCCTTGGAGGAACAGTCGGCCCGCCGGGAGCCGGCCTTCACACGTACCTCCTCTCAACAACTCCCAGGGGTCTTGCATCATTGAGTCCATTTTAGATGAGGAGACTGAGGTTCAGAGAGGTCCACTGTTGTTGCGTCACGACTCCACGGCAGAACGAGGCCACACTGGCTCCACAGCCCAGGTGCTCCCTACCAGCACAGCACTCTCCCTGTCGGGCACGGGTCTGCTGAATCCCTGCTCCAGCACGAGGGATGGTCCTGCCCCAGTGCACCTGTCCCTACACTTCTCAGCCTGTTCTCATCTCCACCTCCCCCAGCCCTGGGCCACTGTCACTGCTTCTCAAGTGATGACCCACACGGGGCTTTCAGCGGGTGCAGCACGAGGAAAGCAGACCCTGCATTCAGCACCCCATTCCCCGGCACATGACCCCCTTGGGTTCCCGCAGACTCAGAAGAACATGAAGGCGGACGTGGGGACCTGTATCGTGCATTCAGCACCCGTGAGCCGGGGGCTGGTTCCCACCCTGCTTTTGAGAGCTGGGCGATCCTGGAGGAGTCACTCCACGTGTGAGTCTGCTTCCTTATCTCCTAAATCAAGGGAGATTCCAGAACAGGGAAGTCAAAAGGAACCTCAAAGAACATGTCGGCAAAAAAGCACCAACTGAAAGCGGTTGGGGGCTTTCCAGTGACTGGGAGCATCATTCCGCTCTCTTCCGTCAGACAGGGGCAGGCGGGAGACGCCGCACTCAGTCTCCGAAATGATACCGATGGTGACGACAACAGCAATGATGACGACAGGGACAATAATATAATGGATGAGAAGGGTTTCTGTTGACACAAGAAGGCTGAAGACAGCCTTCTTTAATGTGGAGAAAATATGTAAGATTTATTTCAATACAAGCTGGAAGATTAAAGCAGCAAGTACATGGGTGCAAAATGGCCAGACGCAGCTGGGGGGGGTGTGGCACACTCTCCCAGACATCACACTCCCCTCCCACCCCCAAAATCAGAAGGGAGGCAAAGAGCACCCCACCTACGGCTCTTTCCTGGTCTAAAACTGAAGCGGGTGAACTGTTCTAGTGAGATGGCAGGCAACCAGTAAACGGAGAAACCATGTTTTTTTAATCACCTAAATCCGGAGAGACTGCGGATAATGCAGGAGAAAGCCTCCAAGCCAAGGGAAAGCACTTGCCAAGGCGGAAACTTTGAGTTCTCTCCCATCCACCCCCTCACCTCTGCCAGGCCATGTCCACCACCTTCCCTCCTATGATGACTCTGCCGAAAATGCCGCACATTTCACGGCAATTGTACATCTCCCGCTACTTTTGAATGCATCTCTCTGTTCCACACTGTATCAGCTTCCCGGGGATCCTGTACACATTACTACACCCGCATGTCCTAAAACAACAGAAATTTATCCCCTCTGTCCCAGAGGCCAGAAGTCCAAAGTCAAGGTGTCGGCAGGGCCATGCTCCCTCTGAAGTCCCCGGGGAGGATGCTTCTTTGCCTCTCCCGCTTCGGTGCTGCCGAATTCCTTGGCGGTCCTTGGCTCGTGGCCGCATCTCCCAGTCTCCGTCTCTGTGTCACATGGTCTTCTCCTCTGAGTATCTGTGTCCAAGCTTCCCTCTTATAAGGAAAACCATCACTGGATGAGGCTCACCCTACTCAAGTATGACCTCGTCTTGACGTGATTAGTTACATCTGTAAAGTCTTGTTTCCAAATAAGATCACATCCTGGGATTCTGAGTGGACATAACTTTTGGGGGACACTATTTAACCCAACAGGCTCCTGATAACTAAGAAGGCGAGAGGTACAGAGAGAAGAGCACCCACGTTTTGTAGGTGAGGAACCTGGACCCTTGTTCCTCTTTGTCACCTGTCTCAGAGGAAAGAATGTTCCTTCCTCTCCAAGGTCAGCTCTTCGCCTCTTGCCTTCCTCTGTCCTCTGGGACTGGATCTCAAAACCAACACTCTTCCTTGACTCTCCTTCACTCGTGCCCCTCCTGCTCATTTTCCCTCACCCAGATACACGGGGAAGACTGCCAACCTCAGCCCGACTTTGACTGTACTGCCCATCTGTCCTGTTCACACCAAACATCTCACAAGAGCAGCCTGTACTAACTCACCGCCTTCACCACTTCCCACTACTCACTCAGTCCTTGGCATCCTGGCTTCTGCCCGTCATTTGTTGTGCTTTCCAAGGGCACCAGTGACGCCTTGGTTACTGTTCTCTTCCAATGTCTTCCCCTTCTTGCTTTTGCCGAACACAGTGCGTCAACTCCTCCTTCTCAACCCTTGATCCACCCTTGGCCTTCCTGCATTCAGAACCTTGTCCTTCCTCTGGGTCTTTGTCCACATTCTTCTGGTCCTGCCCCTTCTCTTCCACACCCATGACTCCAGACTCTCTGTTGACTTAATGACCCACATGATAATGACTCTATTTAGTGCTTGCTAAGTTTCTGTTAGGCTATGGACAAGGCCGAGATGCATATCTGACATTGATCCCAAAACTTAAAACCTAGTAGGGAAGACACTTGAATAAGTACAAAGTAAAATAGAGGTAAGGTGCTCTGGGGGTTTAGGGCAAAAAGCAACCCCTTTCTGTCAGGAAAGCACTCTAAATGTTAAGCTCTTCGTGTGGGCTTGAACTGTGTTGAGTGTTCCTGTAAGAGTCTAGGCTTTAGAGTCCCACATTCCTATTCCTGAATCCTGGTTCCACCACTTACCAAGGTAAGTCAGGTATTCTCTGTATTTTAGGTTCCACACATATAAATGGGGTACAAAGTCTTGGCGGGTCTCTGGAAAATTAAGCGAGATAATATACACATCGTAGAGACTAGCCAGTGTTCATCTTCCTCCCGGGCAAAGAGAGACTACATTTCCGGGCCTTCCTTGCACTTAGCTCGATCACGTAACAGAGTTCTTGCCAATAAAGTGAGGGTAAAAGTGATGTATACTGCTCCCAGCCCAGGCCTGGCTCCTAAAGCACCTTCTCTCTCTTTTCTGTCCTCAGAGCTGTGAGGGAGAGACTCTACGACGGTAGAGCCATAAAATGGAAGGAGTTGGGATCCCTGAGTCACTGCCCAGAGAGCTACTCTGGAGAGGTATCTGACCCTGCCAGGGTTATAACGTGAGAAGTAAACTGTATCCTATTAAGCCCCTGGGACTGTAGGGTTTATTTGTTACCAGGGCTTGGCCTAGCCTATCCTGACCAATACACCATATAAAAATACTAGCTATGATCGTGGTAAAGAAGGTGGAGGCCCTTGGTCAGAGTAGCCCAGAGTCCTAAAAGCAGTCTGTACAGACAAGTTAACAATCTCATGAGACTAGACATCCTCTGATGACAGCAGTGGCTGTGTCCGCACCATCACAATGAGATAAGACCCAATGTGAGTTCTGAAACAAACGAATGGTGATGATTGTGTTCAGCCTTACTCACAATCCATGCACTCAGCGGACACAGGTACCTTTAGCAGGATGCCGGGCCCACTCCTTCTCACTGGTTGCTCACCACACTCAAGCTGCTCCTGACGGCCCAAAGCCCCCCTGTAGCAGCTCCCTCCCTCCACCCCCAAGCCCGTTCTCCCTGCCAAATGTTTCGTGATAAAAATAACTTTGCTTCCCATCCTTCTCTGATCTCCCCCCAAAAATCTCAGGCAGGCTGATCACAGCTAGAAAGAATCAGGTCGAGTTAATTTATACTGATTTGGGTGTCTCACGGCGATAGTCACAGCAACTTCTGACACTTATAGTAATAGGGGCAGGAGTAGTAACAATGAGTGAAACCAGCCACACCACCTGGAGTCCTTGGAGCTCCTGTGTCCTCATTTTCAGAGGGGAAGACTGAGGCTGAGAAAGGTGAATTCACGTGCCTGAGGGCTCACTGCTTGCCAGTGTGGAGCGGGGATTTTCACTCAGGCCTATTCTCTTTGCACTCAGCCTCCAGAGCTCCCCCAATACTTGTCGCCGGTCATACAGGAATATCCGAGGTCATGTAAGACCCTTCACCACGTGAGCCTGACATACTTTGATATTTGAGAGCCAGCACTCTAGCCTGGTCGTTCCCAAAGTCTCCACCCCATGTACAAAAACGTTGGCTACCAAAAGGCCGACTGATGTGGCAGTCACTTCCATTACCCATCAGTGCTTCTCAGAGCACTGGCAGTGTTAACCACTCTGCATGGATGTAATTCCAGCCAAAGAGAAGAGACTGGACACGATGGCCACAGACACACCTTATCGTGGAAGATCTCTGGGTTCTTGAAATGCTGCAAAGAGCAGAAGCCCCCGTGACTATCTTCAGTGATCAGCCTGAGATCCCAGATCTGGAATCACTGCCCTCGCCCTTTTAAAAGCATGTGGCACGCTGCAGCACGTTTGTCCCCACACCCAGATTGTTACCCCTGCCTGATGCTGGGATCTACCTGATTCGCTCCTCCTTACCCTTTGGGGCTCCAACCCACACCAATCTCCCTGTGAGGCCTTCCCTGCCCCTGTCCCAGACCCCCCCCCCCACCCAGTTAGCACTCAGGCTGTGGCAGAGACCATGTGGCATAGCTCCTGGTACGCGGTGGGCTCCCTCAGCACAATGGTGGAAGCATCAGAAAGGGCCGCTTTGGAGAACACATGCTGGAGAAAGAAGCAGGTCTCCTTCCTGGCCTTTCCACTGTGAGAAGAGGACACACGTGGCCCGTGAATTTGTAAACCATTTAGAAATGTCCATGGCCACCTGCATCACGAGTCTCCTGCTGGCCCCAGCGTTCCACCGTAGGGATCTCAGCCATTAGGGCAGCTTGGAACAAGTGAGGCCTAATTATAGTCGCTGCCAGGTGCTCATCACCAAGTTTCAGATGGGGCTGCCTGGTCCTTCCGGGGACCCTGCCTTCTCCCGAAAAGGAGCACGTGTGAATCTCTGGTTTTAAAGTGGGACGGGGGGTGGGGTGAGGAGGGCGCAGGTCCGGGAGTTGGTCACCTGAGCCCTGGTTTCCCTGTACATGGCGTTTAGGTGAGACAGTCCCGTTGCACCAACATCCTTGAAATAGCTCAGCTGTTCATAAGCCGTCCTATGTGTGGCCTTTCAGAAAGAGAAAAGAAGCCTTTGGTGTCTATTTGGAAGAACTGCCTTCAGAGGGTCAAGGCACTGGTGACTCCCGTCTCAGGGCTGCAGAGAGTCATGGACGATCCTCGAGTCAGAAGTCAGTGACACCAGAGGCCAGGTACTCCCAGAGGTGATACGGCAGGCGGGGGCAGCCTGCACGTCACAGAGCTACCCGGACACGTGTCAGAATGATCCAGCACGGGACGCGGTGTGAGGCACGACCTCGGCTGGAAAGCTGTTCCAACACTTTCCCTCTGGGATGTAATTCCCTGACGAGGTTCCGTCTGCCTTCTCTCAAATTAAGAGAAAGCAAACAACAGGAAATTAGTTCCCGTTGATGCTCAAGATCCATTTTCTCACCAGCGGCTGTGCCTACGGGGGCAGGGGTGATGGGGAAGTGAGCTGTTGTCTGCTGGGCACACCCGTGGCTCTCTCCAGCTCAGGTTGGACGGCTGCTCTCTCTGGGGCCACCTGGCCAGATGGAGCCCTGGGATGGCAGGTCACCACCAGAGGCCACTGGAACACTCTGGGAGAGACTCATGGGAGCAACAGACTCCCAAGAGGGCTGCTTGAGTTGCATCTTCCCCCACGCAGGGCACTAGATCGCTGAGAGCTCTAGTCCACAACGCCATCCCACCTCAGACACATTCTCTGGATTCTCTAGGCAGGGGTACCCCAAATCAGGGAGACATGGTCTGGTCAGTGAGTCCAGGAAGCAGCAGTTAAGCTAAGACCTGAGGATACGTTAATTAGGAGAAGAGGAGAGGGAAGTGTTCTGGGCAGTACGGCGTGTGCAAAGGCCCTGTGGTGAGTGGGCACGAAGAACTGAAGGCGGGAGCCGTGGGGGGTGCAGGGCCGGAAGAAGCATACGGCACAGGAGGAGGCTGGCGACACAATAACAGCCACTAACATTAACCAAGGGCTTATTCCGTGGTCAGCACGTCCATATTAGCTCACAACTTTCTTACTACAGTCCTTCTTTACAGGCAACAACAGCAGAATAATAATAACAGCAAAGACTGAAATAGCCTTTCTCCGTGCCAGGGCTCAACTAGGAACACCGTGACTGGCTCACCGAGTCCTTACAGAAGATGAGAAAATGAGCATGGGACAATGTACATAAAACACAAAAGGCCCACAGGTAGCAGGAGGGATGATGGAGAGGCAACCTGGGCAGCCTCGACCCAAAGTCTGCTTCCAACCAGGAGTTCCAAATCTCCTCCTGAGAGCAAAGGAGGGTTATCACGGTGGAGAGAGCCTCAGCAGCGGCACGGAGAATGCACAGGGGGTCAGAGCCCACCCGGAAGGACCACTTGGAAGGATAACGCTAAGTCCACCTGGTGGTATCTTGGGCCAGTGCGATGGCTGAAGGGGTGGCAAGAAAAGGATGGGTTTATAAGCTTCAGGAGGTAAAGGCATTCGAGTTAATTTGGAGAAGGGACTGGCAGAGAGGAGTATGTGGAGAATCACTCCTCCTTTTGGCTTGGAGGGCTGGCTGGATGGTGTTTCCCTTCACTAAAACAGAGACACATGAAGACAAAGGTCAAGAGTATGGTTTAGACATGCTGGGTCTGACGGAAGAGGCCAAAGGGGGGCTGCTCACTGTCCTGGCTCAAGCTCAGAGAAGAGGTCTGGGGGGCAAGGGAAGCAGAGAAGTTCCAGTCACCTGTGGGCGGGCGCTCATGGAGCATTAGACACGGAGGAGCCGGCCTCGGAGAAAGTGGGGAGTGGGGAGGGAATGCGTCCGTCCACACTCGAGGGAGCGCCACAGCCCCGAGCGATATATATCCGTTCCAAGTCGGGACCACAAGGGATGGGCGAGGACAGGAGACCCTGCTCACGACATACCGTTCAGCGGAGAAGCTGCAGGAGAAGCACACGTGGCCTATCATGCAGGTGGGATGACAGTGTATGCGTCTCGTGTGGTGGCTGGGGGCGGGGCGCACACAGAACCCCTACCAGTGGTGATATCAGGGGAGAGGCTTAGAGATGATTTATTTTTGCCTTTGTTCTTCTTTACGCTCTTCTATATAATCATTTATTCAACAAATATTTACAGAGCACCGTGATTTACTTAACGAGTTCCTTATGGTTGGAGAGTTAGGTTTTTCCAATTCCCACCCTTATCGATGCTGCTGTAATGAGCGTCGTTGTGCATAAATCTTGTGGACACTTGTCATATTTTTCTCCTGCTCAAAACTTCACTCGTTCCCTGTGGCCCGAGGCAACCAAACCAAATCTCTCTGCACCCCTGTGATATCTAAATGCCAAGCCGATCTTCCTTTCCTGCACGTCCTTCTTTTTTTTTTTTTTTTTTTTAATTTTTTTTTCAACGTTTATTTATTTTTGGGACAGAGAGAGACAGAGCATGAACGGGGGAGGGGCAGAGAGAGAGGGAGACACAGAATCGGAAACAGGCTCCAGGCTCTGAGCCATCAGCCCAGAGCCCGACGCGGGGCTCGAACTCAGGGACCGCGAGATCGTGACCTGGCTGAAGTCGGACGCTTAACCGACTGCGCCACCCAGGCGCCCCCTGCACGTCCTTCTTTACTCGGCCTTCAAGCAAGCTGCTTTCAAGCCCCAGACCAAAGCCCGAATGAGGAAGGAGCAGTGACGGAGAGGCACCAAGGCTGGATTTCTGGGCCAAGAAGGCCAAGAAGGAAGAGTCTTATGGAGGCCGACGTGAGCCGTTATCGAATGCTACCAAGGATTCCCAAGACGCGGGATGAACACCCTCTAGTTGAGTGGAGTGAAGGGCGCTGTGCACCTGCTGCCCCAGAGGATTTGCTCGTGCGGACCTGGGGCCAGTGTCAGAGAGGCAAGAGCCACAGAGACTGAGATGGATGTTTACAGGGACAGACATGGCCACGCTCGAGCACAAGGGCAAGAGCCTACGGTATGTGTGGAGCAGACCGGCCTCCAAGCTCCCGAAAGCCAGAGAAGTACTGGGCCAGGAGACACAGGGCTGGGGACCGCAGCATGCTTAGGCCATCACCAGCTGGAGTCTCTCTCCAGTGGACTGGCTGTTTCCATCTCGCTCTGTGAGTCAGAGAAGCCACAGGAAGTGAGCCTCCTTAAAACTCCTTAACCTGTAACCATGGGGCCATTGTCGGCCTCGATTGCAAAATAAAGGGCTGACGTGGATGGCTGAACTGGGCATTTCTCAGGATGACACAGAGCTCTGGCCCCGCAGGGACAAAGGCTCCCAACATGGACACACACTGATTCCGGGCACAGTTGACAAGAATGAGGGACCGGTTCTCACCAATGCTACAAAGTAGGAATTTGGGTTTCGACTCCATAAACACACACACACACACACACACACACACACACACACACGCATATTTCTCACTCCTTCCATAAACAACAACAACAACAACAACAACAAAAGCCCCACATGGATTTGGAAGGTTTTGCAATGAGAATTTAAGAACCACTTAACACCCCCGTGAAATTCAAGCTGGTAAATTGAATGGACAGTGATATTAAAATATTTCATTAGATGTTGTTATGCCAAATTAAGTTGCTGCAATTATATTGATATTCACAGCCTGCATTAATCTAAAACTATGTTAAATCTTTTTCTAATTTAGCATGATTAATTCTTTCCTTTAAGAACATACTCGTTTTCAAGTTTTTGATTGTTTTTCTGCTTTGTTTCTTTGACGGCTCCTTGCTGGAATGCTTAATTCGCAAGGGATTCATACTCAACGGGATGGAATCCAATTTTTCAGGACATTTACCTACCTGGCAACAAGGTTTTACTCTTGTTTCTACAACAATTATTTTCTCCATGTGGCAGGCCAGGCCTTTGACAATTAGCCATAAAGCATTTCAATTTATGAAATATCTATGTACAAACTTCAAGCCCGGAAGGCCATTTTTAAAAGAGACTCCTGAATTAGTTTGCAGGATTAATATTCCGCCTAGTTATAAATACAAAAAGGTACGAGTCTGTGTTTTCGAAAGTGAATGAGTGTCTTCAATAGAATTTCTGCCGCCAGCAGGGGGGCTGGAAGCAGAGGGGTCCTGAACTTAGGAGGGGGACTGGCTGAAAGGCTCAGGAGAAAGGGGGCATTCCCTGTGTTTGCCAGAAAGTTTATCAATAGAACCATTAATTCTGTTTGTAAAGAATTTGGCTCGTTAAGTCAAAACAAATGTGTCACGTTTTGGATTCTTGTTGACAAAATACTTGTTTTAGCTTCTCAGTTCTCTCCTAATTTGGCTTTAATAATAATAATAATAAAAGAAAAGTGTACAGTTCCTTTCTCCAAGATGCCCCACGCAGTTGTAGTGTCAATTACTCAGACAATTTCAATCCACCCAGACGCTAATGTCATTAGTCCATGGAGAACCTTTGGAAATAATTTACATAGAAACTGCCTTTAGATGCTAAATGAAAAATGTGCAGCCATAGTCAATGGAATTTGAATTACAATCCCACCACATGCAGGTTGGTTTTATTCACGCTATTTATTAACCAGGAAGAAGGTGACGCAGTCAGTTACAAAGCAGCTACCTGAACAGTTACCGCAGAGCTGGGCCACTCGGCAACTAGAATGCTGCCTCCCCGAGAAGAGCCCGCCCTTGATCGCTCTCCTGGACGCCCACGAGCAGCAAGAACCTGCCCTTCCTGGGCTGCCACCAAGCATCCACAAGGAAGCTGTCTCCACAGGAGGCCCTTCTGAGAGTCACGGACTTTCATCCTTGGCGGGAGGGTTTTACCATGTAAGCGGGGCACTTGGGACCCATTCCATGCTCCCTCACGTGAGCCAAGGTGAAGCTATCTAGATGAATCCTTCAGTGTTCTTTGCTGGTGACCACAATTCAGAAAACCAGAGGCCTTCTGATGACGGGCCAGCCAGGCGGGTGGAGGAGATTTGAGTGAGGCCAAGCACCTGGGTGGGCAAGAGACACACGGATATGCATCAGGCTGGGAAGACCATGGTTGCTGGTTTTCGTGGGGGTTTTTTTGTTTGTTTTTGTTTTTTGTGTTGTTTTGAGGCCAGGTATTTCTGACATTTACAGGAATAAAGGTGTCTAAGGAGGGCTGAGTGGCCTTTACAGATGCTGCAAGGTTTCTATGGCAACCAAGGGCTCCTTCCCGGATGCAGTGCTCTTTCTCCCCCTGGGCCTGCCTGCTCTCCCTTCCTACCTGGAGGAGTCTGGGATAAGGATCCCGCTGGGAACATCCTTCCTCTCTGGTCCGGGAGACCCCCGCCCCCCGCCCCGCAGTGGTAACTGAGCTTGCCTTTCGTTCCAGAGATCAGACGCACTGAGGGCGGCTCTCAGAGTCCTGCTCCTGCCTCAGCCTTGGCATTTTAGCATGCAGACTGTACAACATCCCCAAGCCCCAGTCCCAAAGTCCTGCACTGTGGGCTTTGGAAGTACGGAAGACAGATGCCGGCGGAGAAAGCCGGCCCACAGCGCGGCGAAGTGTGGTGGTGGAGGCCAGGAGGCTATCTGCAGAAACCTGACCGTTTTGTTTATGGTGTTCCGACAGTGCTCAGAGCCGCTCAGAGCAGATGCTCCTCGTACCGAGCTGCTTGACATTCTGCCGGGAAGGTAGCTGCAGCTCTGGAAAGACGACCTGTGTGACATATGACAGCTTTCGGGGCCGCCAGTCCCCTGGCTCCACTGCTCCAAGACCCGAGCCATCTGTAGCCTCTCACTTCTGAAGCCTGAGGCCCAGAATGGTAAAACAGAAAAGGGAGAAGAAACTAATCAAAACAGAAAAAGAAGAAGGAGAAAGAAAAGAGAGAGAGAGAGAGAGAGAGAGAGAGAGAGAGCGCGCGCGCAGCTGGACCTCCTGCTGGGAACAGAGGAAAGAGAAGTCCCTCCTGTTTGAACCTGCTCCCCGCCTAACCCTCCATTATAACCACCTACGCGATGTTTTTAAAACAGTAAAAGGACACCACTCCCCTGGTTCTAACCTTCCAGTGGCTCCCACTGATCCAATACTAAACTCTAAACGTCTTGACACAGCTCGGGTTCCCACTCTCCTCCCTGCTGCTTCTTCAGACGCTGAGCTCTGTGTACGCTAAGGGGCCTTATGCCTTTTCTCTAGCACACCGCCCTCCGTCATGCCTCAGGGCCTTTGCACAGGCTCCAACTCTCCTGGAATGCTTCTCCTCAGTGCCCTCGATGCGCTCTTCAGCCCCACTCACTAACAATGTCTGGGGAACATACTTCTTCAGAGCTGCCTTCCTGGATCTTCAGAGTAGATCAGATGCCTCTTCCGGAAGCTCTTAGAAAGTCCCTCGCTTTTCCTTCATGGCACTGATCATAGTGCCTTTCACACAATTAGGTGATGAAGTTATGTCTCCTCTATCTGGCTGGAAGCTCCATGGGGGAGGCCCAGACATTGTCCACTATATTCTCTCCTGGCCCTTGGAAGGTGCTCAGTAAGTATTTCTGGAATGGATGAACTCCAAAGCCAAAGCTATTAGGAAAAGAAAGACAAGTTCAAGTCCAAAATCCATGAGTGGAGTTCAAGTCTGAGCTTGAGTGGCACTGCGGCTCACTAGCTGAGGGCCCCTGCCATTGTTCAACCTCACCAAGCCTCGGTTTCTCATCTGTGAAACATCCAGAGTTGTGGATTTAAGACAAGGTATGGAAAGCCCTCAGCATCATCCATGACAGCTTCCATTATTTTCATCGTTGTTATCACCCGGCTGAATGGCGGGTTGGAAAGCTCACCGCAGAGGTGGAGCCAACACCGAACCGACATGCACGGGATGGACTCTTTCCTTCCTCTCTAAGCTACAAGAAGCCAGGATGCACACACCTGTAATGATGTGCTACAAAGGGCGTTTGCAAAACAAAAGGTTCTCCCATCTGTCGATAATTACTAACTCCGTTAATAATAGCAGGCACGGAATGTGTGCCCTCCCTGTGCCAAGCCCGGGGAGGCAGGCCCGTTTGTTTAAGAGGCAGGGCCTGGAGGTCACTGCCACTGTATTCCTAAGTTAACGCGATCTTGCCAAAGGACCATCTAGCTATATGCATCAAATGTTTAGGCGGATATACCCTTTGACCTAGCATTACATTCCATTTCTAGGAATATACCCAAGAAAACAACTGGAAAAGTGTGAAGAGCCTGGCTCATAGTAAGTCCCCAAATATTTGTGGAAGGAATCCCGAATAACACAAGGACACAGTGTGATTCCTAATGGCAAACAGTAGTAATGTTCTCAGTGTCCAATGGCAGTGAACAGGTTAAATAAACGGTACCACACAGAGCTGTTAAAAATGATGTAAATCACTTAATGTGGAATCAAGTGGAAAAAAGCAAGTGCAAAATAGTGTGTATACTACAATCCCCCATGTTGGTAAAAGCATGTGTGTGAAAAACATTCAGAAGGGTGTATGTACATCATGGGCAGTTTTATCAACGGGATTTAGGGTGAATCTAATTTCTTACCCGCTTTTCTAAACTGCCTGACTCTTTTTGGAAACTGTACAAAAGGAGAAGGTGTTTTATTTTGAGAAGGAGGAGACAGAAGAAAAAAAATGACATATTCTCTCTGCCTTTGAGGGGCTTCTTGGGACGTCAGTCTGTGAGGCAGTGCAGGAAGGAGCCTGTATTGTTTATATATTTTTTATTTTCTGCATATTATGATGTTCTGACATGTACTTTCAGACTACTTTATTGAGGTGTGATTGACATGTAAAAAGCTGTACATATTTAATAAACACAACTCAATGAGCTTGGAGATAAACGTACACCCATGAAACCATCACCACCATCAAAGCCATACACATATCCGTCACCTCTCAAGGCTTCCTCCCGCCCCCAGTATTAGTACTATTTATGTCATCAACATCATCATCATCATTATGTGTGTGTAGTAAGAACACAACATAAAATCTACCCTCTTAGCAAATTTTAAATCTACAATACAGTATTGTTGGCTCTAAGCGCGATGCTTTATTGTAAATCTCCAGAACTTACTTATCTTGCATTACTGAAACTCAAAAACCTTTCTGACTGGGGAGAGACTGCCCTCTGGGGCTAGCCAATTTACCGAGATAGCAAAGGGCTCAGCCAGGAGCTTGCCTTTGATATGCAAACTAACTCAGAGATTTACCTCTGCCTGGCCCTTAATCCTAGGAGGCAATATTCCTCTGCTTTAATCATCCCAGGGCCTGGCGCCAGGCACTAGGGACTATCCAACTACCCAATCCTAAACTGTTTATCCTGTCCAGTCCTGCTTCCCTATGCAGATTCCAATAAAGGCCATGGCCTAGGTATCTCTCCTCCCCTCATTAGGGCCTCTTCTGTCACGTGACCACACGGGTTTCTCCTCTTGTAACCCTGTGTGGTGTGTCACATCCCCTGTTCCTAGGACCTCTGAGTATAATCAACTCTCTCTTCCTGAGCCTCTCCTGTGTCCCTTCTTGCAGACGCCCCAGACTGACCATTACATAAAAGAATACAAAACACCATCTCTCTGTCTCCGTCTCTCTCTCCCTCTCTTTCTCTCTCTCTCTCTCTCTCACACACACACACACACCATCATTGCCAGGGAAGATTAAGTTAGTTCTCCAGTTTGTCTCCAAGGAAAGTCCAGAAACTGAGACCTGAAATCTGCCTGTCTGAGACATCAATCTACCCAATGATACCAATCCCACACTGTCTTGCTTACTGTAGCTTTAGATTAAGTAATAAAATCAAGTAGTGCAACTTTTAAGCTTTATTTTTATGAATTCTTTTAGCTATGTGAGGTCTATTTTGTGTTTTATATAAATTTTAGAATCAGCTTATCAATTTCTTAAAAAAAAAAAAAAAAAGCCTGATGGGATTTTGATTGGGATTCCATTAGGGCTGTAGACCAATTTGGAGGAAATTGCCATACGAACAACACTGAATCCTCTAATTCATGCATAAACCATATCTCTCCATTTACTTAAGTATTCTTTAATTTCTCACTGAAATGTTTTATACATTTCAGTTTCCACATACTTTGCTAATTTTAGCTTAAAATATTTCAAGTTTTTTATGCTATCCTAACTTGTGCATTTCTTTAACTTCAATTTGTTTTCCAATTGTCCATGGCTAATATATGGAAAGACACTTGTTTTTCATATACTGATCTTGTTCCCTGTGGACTTCTTAAATTCATTTATTATTTCCTATAGTTTTTTCCCATAAATTCCTTATAATTTTATATACATATATATAAAATATATGTATGTTGTCGGCAAATAAAAAAAATTTTACTTCTTTCTTTCCCATCTGCATGCCTTTTCTTTCTTTTTCTTGCCTTATTGTCCTGTCTCAGACCTCCAGAATAGAAGTGGTAAGAGTGGACATATTGGCCATTTTCCAATCTTAAGGGGAAGTATAATAATATACTATCAAGTATGATATCAGGTGTAGCCTTTTTATAGATGCCCTTTATCAGACTGAGGAAATTCCCTTCTATTCCTACCTTGCCGAGAGTTTTTTTTTTTTTAAATCATGAGTGAATATTGAATTATATCTAATACTTTTTCTGTATCTGTTGAGAGAATTACATGATTATATGGTTAATATCCTTTGCTATTTTGATATGGTGAATTACACGGATTGATTTTCAAATGTTAAACCAACCTTGCATACCTGCAATTAACCCCACTAATCACGGTATATTGTCCTTTTTACATAGAGCTGTGTTCAATTTGCTAAAATATTCTACATTGTACATTTATGCTCATGACAGATAATGGTCTGCAGTTTTCTTTCCTTGTAATATCATTGTCTAGTTATGGTATCATAAAATGAACTGAAAAGTGTTCCAATCTCTTATCTTTTCTGAAAATGTTTAGTAAGATTAGCATTATATTTCACTTAAACATTTGATAGAATACAGTTTGAAGGAGTTTTCTCCATGGGAAGATTTTTAATTACAAGTTCAATTTCTTTGAACAACTACAGAGCCCTTCAGATTTTCCATTTCTTTTTGTGTCAATTTTAATACTTTTTGTCTTTCAAGAAATTTGTCCATTTCATCTAAGTTGCCAAATTTATCACTATAAAGTTGTTCATGATATTCCTTGGTTTTACCTTTAATGTGTGTAGCATCTGGAGTAATGAATCCTTTTTCATTCATGATATTAATAACTTGTGTTCTCTCTCATTTGTTTCTTGATCAGTCTAGCTATAGGTTATCATTTTATTGATCTTTGCAAAGAGCCAGTTTTTGTTTTATTTGTCTATTTACAAATTGTCTTATTTTCTGTTTCATTGATTTCCCTTTAATCTTTACTATTACCTTTTTTCTACTTTGGTTTTTATTGGCTCTTCATTTTCTAGCTTCTTAATGTGAAAGCTTTGACCATCTTGTAAACCTTTGTTAATATGAATTGCATTTATTCGTTTCAAATGTAAATACCAGATAAGCATTTAATATAAGACTTAAAAGAATAAATGTCCTTCTAAGATTTGCTTTAGGTGCGTAACACAAATTTTATAAGTTGTGTTTTAATTTTTATTCATTTCGAAAATATCTTTTAGTTTCCTTCATGATTTTTTCTTTTTATCCCTAGAGATGTGTTGTTTAATTTCCAAATATTTGGACATTCTTCAGATATATATCTTACATCCGAAATTCTAAATTAATTCAGTGACTGCCAGAGAAATAGTAATCCTTTTAAATTTAATGAGACTTGTTTTATAGCATAGCACCTAGCCTAGTAAATGTTCTATGTGCAGTTGTAAAAAATGTATTTTCCTCTATTTTGTTTCAAAAATGTCAATTAGATAAGTTGGTTGATAGCATTATTCAAGGTTTGAAGTCCTTACTGAATTCCTGTCTATTTTATTCATTACTGAGAAAGGAATGTTGACATGTCCCACTGTAATTGTGAATTTCTCTGCTCCTCCTTTCAGTTCTGTCACTTGGCCTGTATTTTGAAGTCATGTAATTAGGTGTGCACACATTTAGGACCATTATGTCTTCTTGATGGACTGACCCTTTTATCATTGTGAAGCATCTATATTTTTATTAGCAGTCCTTGTCCTGAAGTCTACTTTGCTTGATAACAGTCACTTTAGCTTTCTCATAGTTTGCACACTGTATCTTAGTTTGTACACTATAGCTTAGATATAGACATACAGATATGGTTTGAACACTATATCTTTTATCCATCTTTTTATTTCAGACTTATCTGTGTCATTATTATTAAATTGTATTTCTTATAGAGAGCATATAGTTGGGTGTTGCTTTTTTGTCCACTCTGATAATCTCTAGCTTTTAAGTGGAATGTTTAAGCCATTTATAGTTGATGTAATAATGTATATAGTTGGGTTTATCTCTACCAGCTAGCTATTTGTTTTCTACTTGTCCTGTTTCATTTTCCTTTTTTCCTGGCTTCATTTTTTTCAGTATTCCACTTTATCTCCACAATTGGCTTGCTGGCTATTTCTCTTAGCTTTCAGTGGTTGCTCTGGGATTTTCAATGTGTGTCTTTAATCACAGTATTGTAACTTCAAATAATTATAGCACTTCATCAGTACTGTAAGAACCTTTCAACAATGCATTTCCATTTCCCACTGCTTTCCTTTGTATTATCATTGTCATGCATTTTGCCTCTCTATACTATTATTTTTGCTTTAGACAATCATCTTGTTTTTAACATTTTATTGATATGTAATTTACACACCATAAAGTTCCCACATTTAAGGTGTCACTCAACAGTTTTAGCATATTTACAGTCTTTTGTGATCATCATCATAATATTATTTCAGAACATTTTCATCATCCCAGAAAGAAACCTTATACCCATTAGCTGTCACTCGCCATCTCCAGCCAGCACACATGCCTTTAGCCCTAGGCAACTACTAATCTACTGTCTGTGTCTATAGATTGCCCTATTCTGAGCATTTCATATAAACAGTATCATGTAATATGTGGTCTTTGGTACTGGCCTCTTTCATTAAGAATAATATTTAGTGGTTCATCCATGTTGTATCATGTATTGGTACCTCATTTATTTTTACCAGTAATATTTCATTGCATGGATATACCACATTCTGTTTATTCACTCATCAATTGATTGACATTTAGTTGTTTCCATTTGTTGTCTATTATGAATAATGCTGCTATGAACATTTGTATACAAGTTTTTCCATAAACATATGTTTTCCTTTCTTTTGGGTATATACCTAGGAGTGGAATTGCTAGGTCATATGGTAATTCTATGTTCAACATTTAAGGAGCTGACAAACTGTTCTCCACAGCAGCAGCACCATTTACAGCCCCATCAGCAATGTATGAGGGTTCTAATTTTTCCACATCCTTGTCAACATTTGTTATTATCTGTCTTTTCTATTATATTTATCCTAGTAGGTGTGAACTGGTATCTCATCATGGCTTTGATTTCCCTGATGATTAATGATCTTGTTGAACATCTTTTCATGGACCTATTGGATAGTCATATATATTTTTTGGAGAAAATTTCTATTCAAATTCTTTGCCCATTTTAAATGAGTTATTTTTCTTTTCATTATTAAGTTGTAAGAACTCTTCACATATTCTAGATACAAGTCAGCTTTATAATTTGAAAAAATTTTTCTCCTATACTGTTGGATACCTTTTGACTTCTTAATAGAACCTTTTGAAACACAAAAGCTTTTAATTTCAATGAAGTCCAATCTATCAATCCTCTCTTTAATCACCTATGCTTTTGTTATTATAACTAAGAAATCATTTCTCAACCTAAAATTACTAAAATTTATTCCTATGTTTTTTTCTAAGACTTTGATATTTTTAGCTCTTACATTTAGGTCTATGTTATACTTTGAGTTAGTTTTTGTGTATAATACAAGGATGGAGCCCATATTCCTCCTTTTGCTGTGTATATCCAGTTGTCCCATAACCATTTACTAAAAAGACTGTTCTATCTTGATTAAATAGTCTTGGCCCCTTTGTTGAAAATCAATTGATCAAAACTGTTAAGGTTTATTTCTGGACTCTCAATTTTTATAATTTTTTTTTAGTTTTATTTTTAGGAGAGAGAGAGAGAGAGATTGAGAGAGAGAGAGAGAGAGAGAGAGAGAGAGAAAGCACAAGCAGGGGAGGGGAAGAGAGAGAGGGAAACATATCTGAAGCAGGCTCCAGGCTCTAAGCTGTCAGCACAGAGCCCATCACAGGGCTTGAACTCACCAACTGTGAGATCATGACCTGAGCTGAAGTTGGACACCTGACCAACTGAGCCACCCAGGTGCCCCTGGACTCTCAGTTTTATTTCATTGATCTATATTCCATCCTTATGCCATAACCACACTTGATTACTGTAGCCTTATCGTAAGTTTTTTTTTTAATTTTTAAAAAAATTTGTATTTATTTTGAGAGAGAGAGAGAGTCAGAGCACAAGCAGGGGAGGGGCAGAGAGAGAGAGGGAGACACAGAAACCAAAGCAGGCTCCAGGCTCTGAGCTGTCAGCACAGAGCTGTCAGCACATGGAGCTCGAACTCACGAACCATGAGATCATGACCTGAGCCAAAGCTGGACACTCAACCGACTGAGCCACCCAGGCGCCCCATATAATAAGTGTTTAAATTGAGAATTTTGAGTCCTCCAACTTTGTTCTTCTCTCTCAGCATTGTTTTGACTACTCTGGGTCCCTTGCATTTCTGTTTAGGTTCAGTTTATCAATTTCTGAAAAAAAAACAAAACACTTAGCTGAGGTTTTGTTAGGGATTGCACTGACTCTGTACATCAGTTTGGGAATTGTTGCCACCTTAATAGTAAGTTTTCTGATGCATCAGCATGGAATGTCTTTCCATTTATTTATGTATTCTTTAATTTCGTTTAAAATGGTTTGTACTATTCAATTTACAAGTCTTGTACCTCTCTTAAAATATTTATTTCAAAGGGGCGCCTGAATGGCTCAGTCGGTTAAGTGTCTGACTTCAGCTCAGGTTATGATCTTGTGTTTGTGGGTTCGAGCCCTGTGTCGGTCTCTGTGCTGACAGCTCAGAGCCTGGAGCCTGCTTCAAATTCTGTGTCTCTCTCTCCCTGCCCCTCCCCCATTGGCACTCTGTCTCTATCTCTCAAAAATAAATAAACATTAAAAAAAATTTTTTGGGGGGCGCCTGGGTGGCGCAGTCGGTTGAGCGTCCGACTTCAGCCAGGTCACGATCTCGTGGTCCGTGAGTTCGAGCCCCGCGTCAGGCGCTGGGCTGATGGCTCGGAGCCTGGAGCCTGTTTCCGATTCTGTGTTTCCCTCTCTCTCTGCCCCTCCCCCGTTCATGCTCTGTCTCTCTCTGTCCGAAAAATAAATAAATGTTGAAAAAAAAAATTAAAAAAAAATTTTTTTTTTAGGGGGCGCCTGGGTGGCGCAGTCGGTTAAGCATCCGACTTCAGCCAGGTCACGATCTCGCGGTCCATGAGTTGGAGCCCCACGTCAGGCTCTGGGCTGATGGCTCAGAGCCTGGAGCCTGTTTCCGATTCTGTGTCTCCCTCTCTCTCTGCCCCTCCCCCGTTCATGCTCCGTCTCTCTCTGTCCCCCCAAAAAAATAAATAAAAACGTTGGGAAAAAAAATTTAAAAAAAAATTTTTTTTTAATTTTTTCCTAAGTATTTTATTCTTTTGATGCTATTATAAACTGGAATTGTTTTCTTAATTTGATTTTTTCCTAATTTGATTTTCAAATTATTTATTGCTAGTGTATAGAGATAAAATTGGTATTTTGAAGTGTTCTCTCCTCTTCTATATTCTGGAATATCTTGTGAATGACTTGTGTTAACTATTCTTTAAATGTTTGGTAGTGTTCACTAGTGAATCTATCTGACCCTTGGCTTTTCTTTGTCGAAGATATTTTTTTTTATTTTTTTAATGTTATTTCTTCTTGAGAGAGAGCAAGATAGAGCATGAGCTGGGGAGGGGCAGAGAGAGAGGGAGACACAGAATCCAAAGCAGGCTCCAGGCTCTGAGCCATCTGCACACAGCCCAATATGGGCTTAAACTCACAAACCATGAGATCATGACCTGAGCCAAAGTTGGATGCTTAACTGACTGAGCCACCCAGGAGCCCCTTTGTCAGAAGATCTTTAAATTAATATCTCTACTAGTTTTAGGGTCTATTCAGATTCTCAATTTCTTCTTGAGTCAATTTCAGTAATTATATCTTTCCAGGAATTTGCCCATTTAATTGAAATTATGTAATTTGTTGGCATATAGGTGTTCATAGTATTCTTTTCTAATAGTTTTTATTTCAATAAATTCAGTAGTGATGTCCCCTCCATTCCTGATTTTAGTCCCTTGGGTCTTCTATCCATCTGTATATCATCTACCCACCTATCTATCTTTATCTATCTATCTATCTATCTATCTATCTATCTATCTATCTATCATCTATCTTTGCCAGTCTAGCTACAGGTACAACAATTTTGTTGATCATTTGAAAGAACCAATTTTGGTATTATCAACTTTTTTCCATTAGTTTTCTATCTGTTTCATTTAAGTGGATTGTTTAAGTTATTTCCTTCCTTCTACACACTCCAAGTGCCATTTGCTTTTCTTTACTTTTCTGAGCTGGAAGGTTAGGTTATTGTTTTGCATCTTCCTTCTTTTTTTGTTGTAGGCATTAAGAGTTATAAGTTTATAAGTTTTGGTCAATTATCTTTCAAAAACATTTAGAAACAAGAAGGAGGGTATTTTATTTTTACCTGCATATTTACCATTTCTGGTGCTCCTCATTCTTTTACGTAAATTTGAGCCTTCGTCTCGTATCATTTTTCTTCAGCCTGAGGGACTTCTTTTAATATGTCCTACAGCAGATATCTGCCAGCAATAAATTATCTTAGCTTTTTCTTTTATGCCTAAAAATGTCTTTATTTCACCTTCATGGGTTTTTTTTAATTTTTTTAATGTTTATTTATTTTTTACAGAGAAAGACAGAGCATGAGTGGGGGAGGGGCAGAGAGGGAGACACAGATTCTGAAGGAGGCTCCAGGCTCCGAGCTGTCAGCACAGAGCCCAACGAGGGGCTCGAACTCAGAGACCGCGAGATCATGACCTGAGCCGAAGTCGGACGCTCACCTGACTGAGCCACCCAAGCATTGCTCACCTTCATGTTTTGAAGAATATGTTCCTTTAATAAAGAATTCTAGGATGGGGCTTCATTGTCTTCTAGCTTTCAGTGTTAATGATGAGAAATCAGTAGTAATTCTTATCTTTGTGATTTGTCTTTTTTTTTTTTTTTCCTGTGTCTAATTAAAAGATTACTTCTTTGTTGCTGGTTTTCAGCAATTTGATTATGACAATTCTTTGTGTTCTTGTCTATGTATTTATCCTGCCCCATGTTTAGATTCACTGAGTGTTTTAGAGCTATGATTTTATAGTTTTCATCAGATTTGGAATAATCTTGACCATTACTTCTTCAGTATTTTTCTGCTTCTCCTATCCTCACTGACCGTGGTCTGGGCTTCCAATTATATGTATGTCAAATCATTTGATATTGTTTCAAGTTTACTGAGTCTCTATTATTCTTCTGTTATTTTTTTCATCTTTCCTTCTCTGGGTGCTTTATTTTGGGCTGTTTCTATTGCTATATCTTCAAGTTTATTGACTTGTTTTCCTTTTTTTTTTATTTTTTATTTTTTATTTATTTATTTATTTATTTATTTCAACGTTTATTTATTTTTGGGACAGAGAGAGACAGAGCATGAACGGGCGAGGGGCAGAGAGAGAGGGAGACACAGAATCGGAAACAGGCTCCAGGCTCTGAGCCATCAGCCCAGAGCCTGACGTGGGGCTCGAACTCATGGACCGCGAGATCGTGACCTGGTTGAAGTCTGACGCCTAACTGACTGCACCACCCAGGCGCCCCTATTGACTTGTTTTTCTAGTGCCTAACCCACTATTATGCCCATTGTGATAGTTAGCCTCCAAGATGGCCCCAATGGCCTTGACCTCCTATTATTCATACCCTTGTGTCATCTCCACTTCTTCTTTTCATGGGCACATTGGTGACTTGCTTCTAATCAATAGGGTACATTAAAGATGTTGGGGTATCACACCTATGATTAGGTTCCAAGAGATTGTGACTTCTGCTTTTCTAGCAAACTGTTTATTGTCTTTTTGGCTTATATACTTTGACGAATTAAGCTGCCATGTTGGAGAGGTCCATATGGTAAGAAACTGAAGGCAGCCTCTGGCTAAAAGCCAGGTAGGAACTTGAAGCCCTCAGCCCAACATCTTACAAGGAGCTGAATTCCTGCAGCAACTAAGAAAGCTTAGAAGTAGATTCTCTTCAGGTGAGCTTTCAGATGAGCCATCAGTCCTGGCTGACATGTTGATTGAACCAGCCTCGTGATAGACCCTGAAACAGAGGATCCAGCTAAACCACATATGGATTCCCAACTCTCAGAAGTTGTGAGCTAATAAATAAATGTTGTTTAGAGCTCTAAATTTGTGGTAATTTTGTACATATCAGTCGATGACTAATATACTCTTCTGGTGAAATCTTCACTTTAGATATCATATTTTGAAATTCTAAAAGTTTTATTTGGTTATTTTTTTTATAATCCTCTCCTCGCACTGTTCATCTTTTCCTTTAGATCACTGAAGATTTTATAATAGCTGTTTTAAGTCTTTGTCTTCTAATTTTATATCTACTTTATCTGGGGCTCCATTTTTACCAACTGATTTTTATCCTGGATATAGGTCACATTTCCTTCTCCGCTTTTTTTTTTTTTACATGAATCATTATTTTTTATTGAATACAGGGTACTGTGCATGATACATTGTTGAGTGTAGACTTTTGCTGTCTTACTTTAAAGAATGTTGCATTTTGTTATATCAGGCATTTGCATTACTTTCAGATTAGCTTGCTCATTGTGAGGTTTGTTTTTGTGCTTTGCTAGGATGAGTCTAGATTAGTCTTTACTGCAGGGAGAGTTTAGCCCTATTCTTTTTAAAAAATTTTTTAAAAATATGTATTTATTTTTGAGGGAGAGACAGACAGAATGCAAGCAGGGGAAGGGCAGAGAGAGAGGGAGACACAGAATCTAAAGCAGGCTCAAGGCTCTCAGCAGGTAGCACAGAGCCCGATGCAGAGCTTGAACTCATGAACCATGAGATCATGATCTGAGCCGAAGTGGGATGCCTAAATGACTGAGCCACCCAGGCGCTCTGAGTTTAGTCCTATTCTTAAGGTATGGCCCTTCTGAGGTCTCTAATAAATACCCTCGGAGTCCAGTAATATCTCTTCACACAACTTAGCTTCCAAACTTGAACATCTCCAAGTTGTGTGTGAGTTCTGAGAATTTTTAGTTACAGCCCTCAGTGGTTGTTTTCCTTGACCAACCTCATGGAGCTTCACCTTATACACACTCAGCTTAGTATTTAGCCAAAGACTCAAGGAGACCTACTATGCAGATTTCTGGATCTCTTCCTCTGTTTATGTCCCTTCTATCCAGTATTCTTCCCTATAAATTCCAATTGCCTTGGCCATCCCAAACTCTGATCTAGATCTCCTCAGCTCAGCTAGACTGCCATGTTCTCTTTGGTTACCCATCTCCATGCTACTGGAATGAAGTCTCCAGCCTAAAAGCCAGAACTCATCTTGTTTACTCTTCTCAGATATCAGATTCCTGCACTGCCTGTTGCCCAACAACTAACAACAGTCATTTCACATATTTTTTTCCAGAGTTCTAGTAGGTTTTGGTAGAATGCTAAGTTTGCTACCAATTACTTTGTCATTGCTATGAGAGGTCTCTGGGTATTTTTAGAGATGTACAAGAGGGAATGGGATTAGCACTTCGCTCTGTCCTTGGGTTCTTAAGATTTTTGCAGATACTCAACTGGCTTACTCATGGCAGTGGAGGGTGGCTGGGGGATGGTAGGAAGGTGCATCAGAAATGCTCCTCACCAGCCGTGTCATAACCCCCAAAACCCAAGATCATTAGCGGCACTCATGACAACCAATCCCTTTGCCTTCACAGCAAATAATTTGTCAGTATAACAAAAACCTACCAGAAAGCCCCTCAGTCTACCATGGATTTATTCTGTGGGTTGTACTAGATCCCTTTGTGCAAAGTGAGGTAATCATAATTTCTGAACGAAGACCCTTGATCTAATGGGAGGCCTACATATTTGGATTTGGAAGGGTCCCAGGGGACCCTGTGTGCCTCAGGCATCTGACATACTATTACACAGACAACCTCTGGCTACAAGGACCATCCTTGTCCCCTCATAAAGGCACAATCCCCAGGGGATCTCCAACCTAGCCAATACACAGAATTAATCACCTGGGGAGCTCTTTTAAAAAATTACAGATGCCCACGTCCTACCCCAGAATACACTTTAGAACCCCAGCAGCTCACAGTGATTCTGATGCACTGCCAAAGATCACTCTGTCTTCTCATAATTTATGAGGCCAAAGAACTCACAAACATCAAGGTTGAAGACTTCACATGCCAGTGCCTTATAAGCCACCCAGAACCAGCCTCAGGGGACATGAAAGTTACCTGATCCAAAAGGAGAAGACACTGAACTCTCTCTGAATCATAGAAAAAAAAAAAAAATAAAAAAAAAAAAAAAAAAAAAAAACCTTGAAGAACGTTCTGGCTAGCTTCTCTCCCCCAGCCATTCCACTTCACAGATGAGGAAGCCAGCACCCCAAGGGATTAAGTGACATGCCCAGTAACGATCGGCCCAGGGCCAAGTTACTCATCCAGAACATTCTCCACCATCCCTAAGACCCTTCCTAAAATCCCTTAGAAGAGAATCCAAAATCCTTACCCCATCTATGCCCCCACATGACCTGGCTCCAGGCCCTACCAGCCACACCTCCCACAACCCTGTGCTTGTCCCTGCTTCCCAGGCACACTGGGCCCATTCCATCAGCAGAAACCAAGATCCTTGCTGCCTGAAAGACTCACTCTGTCCTGTTTACTGAGAATGGCCTATCCCAGATCTTCGTCCTTGGAGTCTCAGGTAGAATGTTCCTGCCTCGTTCAGGCTCTCCTAGAGCACCAAAGCCCAACGCCTGGCTATTGTTCTCGGTCTGGGCATGTGCCTTGCTCGTCACCCTCAGCACTTCTCTCAAAGGTCCTCAGGCACTTGCTGCTTATCCCTGTCTGTCCCCATCCCACTCAGTGGAGAGTTTCAAGAGAGCAGACAGTGGATCCGCTTTGTGCATCACTGTATCTCTAATGCCTAGCAAAGTACCTGGCATGCAGTGAGCTCATCATAATGTTTCTTGGATGGATGGATGGATGGATGGATGGATGGATGGATGGACGGATGGACGGACAGATGGGAGAAGTAAAGAAATGACTCACTGACAACTAAAGAGTGACAGAAATCACTGTCTCTAACGTGCCAAGTGCCATGAGGGCAAAGAGCTCCACCTGGACCCAGCAGAACTGACGAGTAAAGGCCGTGTTCCCTTCCGGGGTGCACCCCAGGGGGTTCGGGGTCTCAGGCTCTGCCCTCCCAGACAGAAGACCTGCCGGCATTAGCTTCCATTTTGAACACATTGATATCAAAAGCCCAGATACCCTGGCACGTGGCAGAGCACAGGTTTCCCTACGAAAGGAATCATGTCCACCATTCCCTGCTCTAATAAGCACACCTCAGCTCTGCAGACCTGCCACGGGGCAGCGCTTTTCTCGTGCCATTCAAACGGGTACATGATGAAGGAGAGTTTAGGATTCACCAGTTTCCACTCTGAAATAACCCGGGAGTTGGGTCTCGCCTTTCATAGGCAGACTTTAATATTCAAGCTGGAAGCACCAGCCAAGCGCTATTGAGGGATAAGAGCTCCATTTTCCCATACCATGCTATTCTCCTACAGGCCCTTCCAATCTCCAACCACAGCATCAGACAGGACCTGCCCTTGCAAGTGCACTGCATCGTAAGTTTCCGATTACGAGTCAGATCCTCATGCCGGGCCAGTAGAGGAATTAGAATCAGAGTCTAAATTATGGGCACGCTTAAAAGTAATCCAGGCCTTCAGCCTCTTGGTTAGCATGGTACAGTCCCAGTGCTATTCAGTGTAAGCCTAGCAGCGACAGTAAAGAAGGAAAAAGAAACAGGTGAGACTGATTTTAATGATCTATTTTATTTAGCGAATGTATTTAAAATATCTCAACATGTAATCAGTACAAATATTAACGGGTTATTTAACAGGGCTTCTTTTTCCTAGTAGGGCTGTGAAATGTGGTGTGTATTTTATACTTCTGGCACCTCGCAAATCAGAGTGGGCGCAATGCGGGGCTCCATAATGACACGTGGCTCGCGGCCGCTGTCTTTGGACAGCACGGGACCAGTCGGTCTGCTTACAGGTGGTGCGTCGGGACGAGACAACACAACACCTAACCCGAGCTGCCTGCGGACTTGCATGGAAGACGGAAGGGAGGAAAAACCAGTTTCCTGGTCCCCGCAGCCTCTTCCCCACCCTGCGCACGTTGGCGCCCACCTCGGGCAGCAGGGAAAGCCGGCAGGGGAAGCCGCCATGGCAGCTCAGAGCTCCGGGTGCTTGGATTCCTTCACTTGTATTTATTTGGCTTTTTATAAACAAAAGTCAGACTTAATGCATTCCATTCGTCACGAGGAAAGGGCAGTAATCCTAAGGGGATCTGTCAAACAGACGCTCTTTCTGTAAATAAATAAAAAGGTGACTGCAGGAAAGGAAATCACACTGAAGTGAAATCTGGGGCTTTTTCCATTTTCGGAACATAAGCCAAAATATTGCTAAGGCTTTTTATAAACAAAGATAATGAGTTGTATAATTTATGTAAATTAACTAATGCTGCTGCATTTTCTAGAAGTAACATAAACTGCATTATTTATTTGACGTGCCTTTTGGAGTAAAAAATAATTGTAATTGGGCATTATACCTAACAGGTTTCTCCCACAGTTTTCTTATTAGTATTTGTGGTTTTGAACGGAAAACACAGGACGTCTGAGAGCACCACAGGTGTGGCTTGCCTTCTGCATGTAGGAAAACAAGGATGATCTTTTCAACCAGACCAGCGTCAGACCCCTGACAACAAGCTCGGCTCCAGAAAGAAAGGACACATGCCAGGCACCACGGGCATGGCTTGGTCAGCAGGTGTTGGTTCTTTTTGGCTGGTAAGGGGTACTAGTTAGTTGACACAGCCCCGGGGGATCCAGCTGATGTCACTGCCATTCGCTAGTGGTTTCCCGTGTTCACTCTTCAGTGCGCGCATCAAAGTGACTGCACTACTCAAAGCAGCGTCAGCAGCTCCCGGCCACTCGCTCTGAAGGCAGCAGCTCAGGCTCCACTCAGACCCCCTGAATCAGCATCCCCAGGGGGCTTTGCACGCACAGTAAAGTTTGAGAAATGCTCCATCCTCTGGATGGTGAAGACCCGGTCCCTTCCCAGACCCTCCTGCGGGAGACAGAGCCGCACACGAGAGGGCACGGGGCTGGGTCCCGGCTCACAGCGTCAACCCACATTTCCTCTCACATCTAGCACGTATTCAGATGAGCAATACGCAATCACACACTGCAATTCTTAATATTATCATATTAGGAGCATTAAAAATGCAAGAAAGGATAATTAAGCAGAATAAATTAAATAAGGATCTTAAAATACACAGCCTTGGAAATAGTTTCATTGCCTAAATGCTTGCAAACATCTGTGAGCTGCTATCACACTTGCTATCCTTTCCTGATATTCAAAGCACAAGAAACTCTCAAATACCAAATGGAAATAGCCCCGATTCCTAACCTTGTTTGTGCAGCAAAAGATGGCCCTGAAGCAGAGAAAGGAACTCTACCGAAGGTCCATTGATCTCTGGGAGGAGTACCTTGTTTGGGAACAGAGGTCGCCGCTGGAGGAACCAGCCTCGCTCATTCAATACCAGGGGTGAGGAAAAACAAAACAAAAGTATCTCCGACCGAAAAGGAACGCAGGGTAATTCACTGAATTTATTTCATCTCATCTCCCTTAATCATGTAAAAACAAAACCCAAAAATGTTCTACATTCTGGTTTGTGTCCAACACAATGTACAAACTAATTGAGTGTAAAAAGCGTTGCTCTGCATTATATCAGTTAAAGTGAGTGTAACAATTGCTCTTTCTACCCCCGAGCTCTGTTTCATTTCCGTTTTTGTTATAATTCAGTCCATTCACAATATGTCATTGCAAACACTATTTGCAAAAGAAAGTATAAAAAACAGATTCTTTATTTCTTAGTGCATTTATTTTCATTTCCCCTCTCAAGCTCTCCACATTTATACTGTGCTTCCATCTGGAGGGCTTAAAAAAGTTATAGACGAAGTTACTATACATAATGAGGCGCACACTCATCTGGTATTTAGCCCGGGAATTTTATTGCCAGGTGTTGTGAAACGAAAAAAAAAAAAAAAAAATACGGGCAAAATACTGTGCTGCATCTCGTTTCCAAACATTTCATATCATGTCTGAGAGTGTTCATTAATTGGGAAAGGAAGCTGCTTCCATGAGGCTTACTTAGCTGCCTCCCAGGAAAAGGCAAGCGAGGGGGCTCCGCACACAGGAGGGGGCTGTCCCCAGTCACGGCAGGTGTCCGAGTACACACGCCTTGCACGGCTCCGCTCCAGGGTCCCGGGACCCGGCCTGCCACCAGGCACTCGAAACCCTGATGGGCCAGCTCTCCACACACTCGTTCAGGCGTCCCACAAACAGAAACTGAGTCCCTCCCGTGTTCAGTGCTGGTGAGACAGAAGCGGACCAAGCAAACAAGAAAACGGGAGCGTGTCCAAACCCACTGCCTGTTCTGGGGGCTCTGAGAGCTGGCCGTCAAGGGACAATGAATTCCATGAGAGCACAACAACCAAACACAACCCTGTACCGGCCGAGGGAGCCGCTCTTATGCCCACCTGCATGTGGGGACTGCAGTGTAGACTCTAACAACTACCTCAGAGCCACGAAAGAACGAAAGCTCAGGAGCGAGCTCACTTCCTCCTGGACTTCCCTGTCCTGACAAGAGCCAAGCAGGTTCCACTTGTGAGGAATAACTGTGAACAGTGCCGTGTGCATTCTTCGGGGAAATGGAACCTAAAATGGCACGATGCCGACAAGTAGGTCTAATTCCATGTTCGCAACAAAATGAGGGATTCAAGTACAATATCGGTGTCGGGGCATCACACCATGGAAGGACTGAGCGTGCGACTGGGCTGCTCCACGCGTGGATGAGTAAGGAACCTGGGCAGAAACAGGAAGTCTTGGGGTTCCCCAACCTAGCTTCCCACAGACTCCTACAGTAAAGACTACAGCATTTAGCCACCCATCCAATGTTGTGGAAAGAGGAAGAAGTCAGGGAGTATTTTGCAACTCAAGCTACCAGACAACCCTGATGCCTTCAAAATATCACCATGAGGCACGCAGATTTGTCACTCTCATTAGATGTCCCCCAGGAGCTCTGCCTGCCCTCTGTCCCGAGGTGACAGGACAGCCACACCTGCTAAGTTTCCCGGGCTCCTTGTCCCCTGAGAATGGGCACAGCTCCAGGGTGTTCCCATCCGCTGTCCTCAGTACAGACGCAACTCACCAGACGGGCTTTGCCGCACGAATGGGTTCAGGGCAGCAGCCTAGACCCTGCATGGGCTGACCACACTTCCATCAGACTTCTGAGATGTCCCAGTCACTCGTCGTCTCCTCCAAGACTTCAACAAATCTTTCAGGACGTTTCAAACAAAAGGGACAGTCTCCTGGTCTCTGCCAGCATCTCAGTTGCTGAAATGCATCGACCTCAGCAGAGCTTTGTAAGAGCATGAAGAACTAGAAATCGGAGGATGAAGACGCAGAGACTGAAGGACTCTGGACACTAGACAGTAACTGAGGAACAGGAGCTGGTCAGCCATGAGTACAGGATATTAGGAGCCAAAGGGAGGGGAAAAACCACAGCCACTTGCTCAGAATTTATGTTTCCATAAGTGAAACATTAGGATTCTCGTATGGAGAAGAAATTACTGATACGTGCGCTCCCTTAAGGAGGGCTTCTCGAGAGGCCCATTCCAGATTTAATAATAGTCCACATTCTTCCCCCGAAATGGCAAATGCAGTCCTTGATTTCCTTATCACTGCCGCAGATACATGAATCATTAAGCTGCAAACCAGCAGAGGTTCAGTTTATCACATGCCACCTAGAATATTTAATAAAATAAATTCTAAATAATCAATTCATGAAGAGTCAACATCTCTTACACTTTTGTAATAAATGTCTACCTCTCGCATCCATCATAAAACTGTACATAAATTGTGGCAGCAAAGATGAAAGAGAAAATGCCCGTTTCTCGTGCTGTCATGTAAATACTTAAACACGGACGAATAACATCTGTACCCTCCCTACGGCCTCTATTCTAGGGGGATGTTGTCACGTCAAACGCGGCCAGGCTACTTTCAAAGCACTTCAGGCCCGAAGATGCATGGGGTTCAGCCTTTCCCCCCTGCCATGAAAGCCTGACCCTTTGACCCACCCGGTCACACCAAGGTCATATTCCTTTGGCTCTGCTGTCCCTGAACAGATCCCTGGAGCTCAGAGTGCATCCTGGGGACCTGCCCTGCCCTCTCCACAGCACTATGGGGCAATGTCCTCGGCTTGTGGGAGAAACAGGACCCAACTGCCCTTGCAAGGACATCTCCTAGCTTCTTCAGACTGAGAACAAATAAACCCATGCCACATGGACATGTTACCACTACAAAGAAAGAGAAAGAAGACATCCTAACTCCACCGGAACAGCGTTGTGATGAACAACACTGTCTGATGTGACAGTGTGTCATGAACAGAAGTGTTAATTCCTGGGGCACCTGGGTGGCTCAGTCAGTTGAGCGTCCAACTCTAGATTTTGGCTCAGGTCATGATCCCGAGGGTCAGGGGAGCAAACCCTGCATAGAGCCCAGTGCTGAGCATGGAGCCTGCTTAAGAATCTCTCTCTCTCCCTCTGCCCTTCTCCCCTGCTCATGCTACCTTTCTCTCTCTCTAAAATAAAAAAAAAGAAAATTTTAAGTGTTGATTCCTTACAGAATTATAAGCCGAGCCTGAACACTGTCAGGCTGCAAACGTAAGTCTAAAAACATGGCAGTGCTCACGTGTGAGAGGCAAGTCCCTAATCATCCCCCATCAATCTCTCACTGGTTCCCATTGCACCCTGATCCTTCTAGAACCTGCTGCCATAATCGAGAACAGGAGTCGACCAGTCCAAATCCGGCCCTCAGTCTATTTTTGTAAATAAAGTTTTACTGGAACACAGTCACATCCATTCTTTAACTATTGTCTACGGTTGCTTTCATACAGCAGCAATGTGACAAGACCATCTGGCCAGCAAAATTGAAACTATTTACTGTCTGACCCTTCGTGGAAGTCCATCACCTTATCCATTCACTCAAAAAATGTTTATTGGGCACCAAATATGCACCAGGTACCATGCCAAGTGCTGGGCTCGGCAGGGGACGAAAGTGCCCTGCTGGGTGGAGACAAACAAAGCAGGAACAGGGCTCGTCCACCCAGGGAAGAGGGCGAGGGAGCCGCTCAGTCAGCGCCGCTGGCGAGCTCCACTGTCGGAGAGAAACCCGCTCTTCTCTCTCCTTCATGGCCAAGGGCAGAATAAAGAGTGGTAGGCTCAAACCGTCTGATCAGAGATTTCACCTACAAGTTTTCAAAAGGTGCTGGGAGTCAAGTAATAAATTACCAGACCAACTTGTGAAATTTTCCTTTGGATATTTTTCTTAACATAAGATTAAAAAACACAACACCCAAGAGCCTACAGCCAAGTGACCAAGGGAAGAAAAGAGAAGGCGAGGGTCAATCCCTTCCAGTGCCTACGATACTTTTAGTATCTTCCTAAAAGGCGGATCTTGATTCAGGAGATCGGGTTGGGTTCTGAGAGTGTGCCGTCCTCGTGAGCTCCCAGGTGAGGTTGACTGGGCTGACCAGCGGGCCACACTGCAGGTAGCAAGTGGCAACATGGCTGTGTATGTGCCTGCGTGGCCCCCGGGTTTTGCGTGAGTGAGATACGAGCGTACAGGCAAGTCCTGAAGAGCAGAAAGCATTATAAGGTGTTGGAATTCAGATGCGCGAAGAGGAAATGGGAGGTCACTCCCCCTGTCCTGGAGGAAAACAAGGGCCAGAAAGGTGCTTTCAGGAAATCACCAGCTTCCCATCTATGGTGTGGGTTTGCATCCAGGAAGGGCAAGCAGAGGGCAGCTTAGCAGCCAGAACCCCACCGCGTGTGCAGAAGAAACAAGGAGACCGGAGCCAGCCCACCGCCAAAGCGGTCTCTGCCCTAGTGCTGTGGGAAGAGCTGTTCCCTTCTTGCCTTTATGCACCGACGCCTTCCTCTGCCATTCCTACTGGGTGCGCAGAAGCCCTCCGTCACGCCTCTGTCTTCCCCGTGGTTTTTGCTGGTCTGTGGAAAACAGACACAGAAACTTGGGCCTCATTAGTTTGCAAATCATACGCCTTCCCTGTGTCAGTGACTAACCCGTGTCAACCACAGGGGTCAGGCGTGACTGTCCTAGGATGGGTTGGAGATTCGTGCCCTCTGAGCACGGAGAGCACCACACGGAGAGAGGCCACAGCTGCAGATGACAGGAGTAAATTTCCCCAGCAATGTCAGGGCATTGAAAGATGTGGAGAAGATCAATAATTTACTATTCGGTCAAGTGAAGGCCAGAGATATTCTTTACCCAACCCAAGCAGCTGTATCTGGTCATTTACCGAGGTGGGTGGAATATATATCACGTTCTTAAAAGGCATCCCCAGCTTCTGGATGAGGCTGTAAATTATGCTTACAAAAATCAAGGTTATGTGCCCTGAGTAACATCTAACTTTGTGCCTGCTGTATGTTGGGGCCCAAATAGAAAGGCCCTGGGGTGAATTTTGACAGTGGTGTTCAAGAGTTTCCATTGTAATTGAATATGCTAAAATTCCCATTCATGTCCTTGTGGGCTAATCTGCAATCATGTTAAGGGACTGTTATGATAATAATTAAGTACAAGTTCAGCATACCAAGTTGATGTCTTGCTGCTCTACCTTCGACAGGGAGTTTCTAGCTCAATAAGGCTCAAATCAAGTTTAAAAAAGGAAATCGCAAAATATCTTACAGACTGTAATCTACCAGAGACGTGAGGAAGGCAGAAACTACAAACCCATTTCCTTCAACATCTTCCTGGCACCTCTTCACCACTGCCAGGGTCCTGCTTCCTTGGGGGAGCAGCCTCGAAGGGCAAGGCCTGGGCTGCCAGTGGTCCAAGTGGCCCCCAGAGTCTTTTTTCAGAGAGAATAAGAGGGTCCCCGGGCCCGGCGGCCCTTGGGTTTGCTGTCACACTGCCAGGAGTGCCGTCTCTTCTCAGCGGTGGCCAGCGTCCTTCCTGGTTTTTATGGTTCCTGCATCGATTATGTGTCTGGAGATAAACCAACTCACTTCCTCAAGTCCTCAACGAGACCAATACCCAAGCAGCCAAATCTCTGTCTGCAAAGACTCCAAGGAAACTGCTCCGATGGTCAGAGGGTGGCCCAGCCCAATATGCGTTTCAGACAAGCAGCAAATAAGACCTCAGCATAAGTATGTCCCAGATAATTACACGGGCCATACTTGTACTGAAAAGTTATGTATTGCTTATCTGACATTCAAATTTCACAGGACATTATGTGCACGCGCACGTGTGTGTGTGTGTGTGTGTGTGTGTGTGTGTGTACCTACATGGGAGTGCACTAAATCTGGCAACCCTGCACAGGGAGAGTGAACACACGGACCCCGCGTGTCAAAGTCAACGTGTCCTGGAAGCTTGAGAGCTATAGCTTCGGGATGGATAGAAACTGACAATTCATAGTGGGATGGATAAACACAACTTGTTGTCTCTCAATTAAGGCTGACATGGGGATAGAAAAAGCTCCTACAGGACCTGGGTGAAATGAGAGCCAAGGAGTGACAACAGGCCCTGTAGGTATTCAGAGTGTTGGAGGACGAACTCGCACCTACTGAAGTAGATGGCAAAAGGCCCCCACGTCTTCTTCCTGAAGTCCCCGGGGACCCGAGGGCACCAGGTTCCTGGGCTTGAGGAACAGTCAGGGAGGGGCTCTTGCTCTTTTGACTCTCTGGGATTATAAAGAAGGGAGGCCCAGTGATTGGAAGGGGACCACCACTTGTACCGAAAGACCTTCCTCATCCCCCCATCTCACTTGAGACTCGTGCGTGGGTGCCCCGTGCTGCATCTTGAAGCCCGTGCTCCTAGACCTCCCTGGTCTAAGCACACATCTCCGGAGTATCGGGCGTTCTGAAAGCCGATGTGGTATGGCGACGAGGAAACTGGGGATTTGCAATCAGACAGACCCAGGGTAGTGTGTTGACTCTGTTACAGACCAGCTGGGCATCCTTAGATATATTTCTTAATCTTCTAAAAATTAAGTACATCTTCTGCAAGAATGAGGAAAATGGCATGGCCTGCTAAATGGGAATGTTGCCAAGTCATTGGACAAGATGGCACCCATAAAGCAATGGGGACAGGAACAAGTATTCAGTAGGTGTTCGATGAATGATGCCATAGTTGTCATTGCTGTTGCTAACTGCCTTTGGTCAGGGAAGGCAGAGCCTTAAGAAAAAGAAGCAAAACCACCACCGTGGCCAGGCCTCCATGAGCTCAGCAGAAGGTGAACAGAGGCTATTGCCATTTCAAAGCATAGCTAGTTTAATGTTATTTATTAGTTAAAATTTAATTATACGAGTTGGGTAGGGACATGTCACCAGGGATGCTAAGTAATTAGAAATTAAAGAAAGACTATGGATTTGAGTTCCTGAATTGATTCTACCAAAACACATCCAGGTAACAGGAAATTGAGTTTTAACGTGCAAGCATGCCAGCAGAACGCTGCACAAAAACTCAGATGATTAAAAGTCAGAAGAGAGCTCGGGGAGATCCTCCAAGGTGCCGCCGGACAGGCTGGCTCGCTCCACTGGAGGCATCATGAGACCAGGACACCTCAACCACCAGTGCCGGACACAAGAGAGGGGGTGGCGGGTTTGGAAATCGAAGAGCCGAGGGCGAGTCCCCGTGGGGATAAACACACCCGACTCACACGACTGAACCACAGGGTTGGGTGGGGCTCAGATGAGGGGACACCCATGAAAGGAGCTGCTCGTGCAGCATATCCACCACTCATGGCATGAGCCTCTGCGTGGCCGGTGCAGACCCTGTCCTCGGAGGGGAAACAAGCCCATTCCAACCCCCCAAAGCCTCTGTGGTTACCGGTTACCACACCTCACTGAAATGACCTGATACGTGTTTCTGTAAGTTTCTCAAGTACGATGCTGTGTCCTACCTGCCTCTCCCTATTCTGCCCTTAATATGCCATCGAGTGCCTGGATACCAGATACAGACCTTCTCACATCTAGAAGATACTGGATACTTAATACGTGTTTATCGAACCGGACAGGGCTAGTGGAAAGTCAGAGAGAACGCTTCCTGAAGGAAGGTACAGAAATTAAAGGGAGGGAATGACTACTGCCGACTGGGGGAGGCCAGGGAAGACGCTCCTGGAAGTTTCCGAAGTTACAAGGCTACCACGACCTCAACGTCGATGTGGGAGAACGTGGGTTCTGAGCCAGAAACGCCGCACTGTACAGACTGGCGGGCGCATGGCGAGCCTGGGGGGGAGCGGAGTGAGGCAGCACGTCCACGCACCAGAGCCACACGATCATCCACGAAAAGCAAGAAGCATTGATTCTATTCAAAAACACAAGGCGGCAACACACCGACTCGCCTGGCCCCCTGAGAGCTTCAGCTGCTCGGCCGTTTCATGAGCCAGCTGACCTCCTCCTTGTCTCTGCGCTGCTGCTTTCCAAACTTGATCTGGGCTCCATACATGTTTGCGGCTGGCTATTTTAAATATACTCCATCGGCTGCAAGCGAGATATCTATTTATCTTAAGGCTGCCAGCAGGGCTGGAACAATCTGGCATCGCCATGAGGCAGCCCGTTATCTCATGCCCTGTTAATTCCTAATGCGGTAACTACCATATCATTCCTACTTCTGAAAGAGGTGCTTTTTTTTTTTTCTTTTTAATATGTGGCCTAAGTGTCCAAATAAAGAACATCACTTCTAATGAGGCTGAGTCCAAAAACATAACCTTGTTACCGCCTCTGCTGTGCTCACAACAGGCTTCCGGCTTCCAGGCAGTTCGTCGGGAAGTCAAAGCAACTCTTCCTTCTTGGACACGGTACAAACGTGTCAGCAAAACTAAACTTTCTGTTCGCTGCCGAAAATTCCAATCAGAGGGGATGACTGACATTTCTGCCAGGCAGATAGATGGTCCAGGCTGGGGGTTCCTGTCCACCACAGCACCGGCTCAGTGGGGAAGGATGCCTTTGTCCATGCTACCCACAGTTGAGCCAACGGCCTCTGTGCAGTGCCACCCACTGGTTCCAAAGGCAGGACGTCTGTGGCGAGGCGTGCCTCGTGATCAGAGCAGAGAAGGCCTGGTCTCCGGGAGGCGAACATCTGGTCTGCACGGGGCTGGGAGAGATTCTGACATGTCGCAATTCTGGCCACCTGTTGCTTTAAATCACATTAGCTATTTTTCAACAGACCCTGTCACTGCCCCTTGCTATGTCCCACCCCAACCTGTTACTATCTAGCTCCCACCGGTGCCTCGTGCCCCATGTTTATGTCTCCTCTTTACGACCAAGTTGCCTCAGGTGCGCTTCCCGTAGGTTCCACGCAAGGACTCCCAGCACACTCCTGGTGACCTGGTGTTAGAGTAGCACACTTGATTTTGTGTCCTGCTGTGAGATAGGGAATGTTCATGTTCACGTCACTGCGCCTTCAGTACCTGTCACGATGGGGGAGAAAGCACCGGACAGCTGGCTGACAGATGGACAGTCTGTGCTGACTTGATCTGAAAAAAACACAAATCCCCCCAGGAATGCCCAGGAGCAACTGATGTCCGGGCAAACACTTTTGTCACAGAACCAGGGGAACCTTGGCTCAAGTCCCACCTCCACACTGATTTGTGGCAGGCTACGAGGAGGGAGCAACTCTGTCTGAGGCTCGATTTTTTCATCCATGATATGGGGATAATAATACGTACTTTAGACAGATGTTTCGATGGGGGTTGAATGGGATAGTGTAGCTGGTGTGTACGGAGGAGATTCATAAGCCAGCGGCCATTGCTATACTAAGTGTGTGTGGCTCCTGTCTGTTGTGGAACCCTAGCAGCTAAGGAGTCGGGGGGTAGACAGCCAAGCGCTGGCCTGGGTTCTATACCCGGCACTCTCAGGAGAGAGGTGTGAACACCAGGCAGAAGACAGCACCATAAGCTTCTGGGACCAGAGGACAGCTCTGGGATCTTGAAAAGTACGTGTACTCTTCCAGCTTGGCCCAAAGACTCCACCCACCTCACCTAACCCGGGGTGTGGCAATACTGGAGGCAGGGGACAGGTCAGATCTCCCCCTCTGCTCTCAGGGAGTCTCCTACCCCCACAGCTCCCACCCTCATCAAGGTTCCAGATAAGCAGGCACGAATGTCCCTGGGGTGCAGAGCCAACCTCGGGCCTGCTAAGATTTCATCTCCTGAAACGCTGACATCACATCACAACCACCTTCTTTTTCCTCCCTGCCAACCTTTGTCGTCCCTGGAAACCTTATCGAGCTGGCTTCTCCGTGGCTTACAGACAAGACAACTAATCGTGGACTTAACAGCTCGTCAGCTTCAAAAGCGGCTGCCCCCATCCTGTGCCTGGCTGAGAAAATCAATGTGCTTTTGAGTTGCCGTGTGTTCCTAGGGCCCCAGCCTCCGAGAACAAAAGAAGCCGGACTGCTGAGCGGTTCCGTGGACAGGGCTGGCAGTTTTCCTGGCCTGAGGGAAGGCTTAGAGCAAGTGATATGTTAAACGGTAGACCCAAATATCTTTATCGTGCCCTTGAACTGAGGAAACCAGCTGAGGTGGTAGAAAATCACAGCTCCAAGTTCCGTGAGATGCAAAGCCACATGTGTGTCCGCATGGCGATTCCCTGGCTGGAAAGGACCACCTGCCCACTGTCCTCGCGTGACCTCTGGGCTTCCTGGCCATTGGTCCAGACCAGGGCAAATGCAGGAAATGTGCAGTGAGGTGAGGGCAGCCCTTGCCAAAGAGGTCTTTCTCTGGGGATGTTTGAAAACCAAGCCCTGTGGTAGACAATCCATCACGAAGGACACCTGCTCGCATGAGAATGTGCTCATCCCCACAAACAATTAAGACAGACTCCGTTCAGACTGAACAGGGCACCGTCTTTCATCCATCCGTGTACAGGGGGGCACAGAAGAGATGGGAATTCTCAGTGCTGCTGGGCATGTAATTGGCACAGCCACTTGGGAGCAATTTCACCATGTCCAGTAAAATGAAAGACACTAAGGCCTCACACCCACCAATTCCGGCAGGCCTGGGCTGCACACGTGTACAAGCAGACCTGTATGAACATGTCTCCTGAAAGCACTGTGATGCTGAAAAGCTGGACAGAGTCTAAAAAGGCACTGACTAGGGCGTGGCTCGAATGCTCCTGCAGTGGAAAACTATAGAGCAGTTAAAAGGGATGAGGGATAAGTGTCAACAGAGACGGAGCTCAGACCACCACGCTAAGTGAAAAGGGGGAGTCCAGATAGACTATGTAAGTAACGCACACAGTCCTACCCAACTTCAAGAGCTTGGCTGATCACCCACCTCACTAGGAAGCCTCTCTGGTCATCCCAGTCCATTTGGGATCCTCTGGACACTTGTCCTAAAGGCTCAGGCTTCTGTTCTTCTCAGCCGCCAGTGACTTTCAGGTATGTCCACCTCTTTAATTTGACCATGAGTCTCTGAGGCAGAAAATAGGGCTTCTGTTTTCCCTGTGGACACTACAGGGCCCTGCACAGAGTAGGGCCGCAGTCAGTGCTCAGTGACTGACTCAATGGGACAACTCTGCGAGCTGAGTGGAAGAGGCCACCACACCACGTGCCTGCCTGGGGTGACCTCACTCTCCAAGGGCCGGAGAGCACACACCTTGTGTTGCTGACCAAGGGTCTCTAAGCCCGTCTCCCATCCCCACTCCCCACCGCCACTGATGCTCGGCAAGTTTCGGAGACCCCTTGCTGTCTGGCCCATTCCCTGCCCTTGCGTTCCGAGGGTCCCGATCTCCCCCATACAGGTGTCTGCACCCGAGACTGCAAGCGTGAGCCACAAAGAACTCCAAACACAAATATGGTCTACAAATAACCACCAATCATTCTGATTCCATCCAGCGACAATTCTAATTTATAACATGGGAAGAAAATGAGCACTGTGGAGTTTTGTTTTGTTTTGTTTTGTTTTGTTTTGTTTTGTTTTGTTTTGTTTTGCCCCAGGCTTTTGAGCTGCTGCTGAGGAAGAATTCCACCCCACTGCTACTTACAACCCAAAGTTCCTGATTTACGTGTTATTGAAGACGAACTGTGCCAGAGAGCTGCAGGCCCAGGGGCCGTCTGCTGCAGCTCTGGGTGTGAGTTCCCACAGACCCTGGTAGTCCTGGAAAGAGTCCTGTGCGGGTCGCAACCACGCTTCTCGCTTTCTGCCCACCCGGCCCAGCCCCCGTGCCCTCGGGCCCCTCGAGGGCTGATCTGCTGGCCCCATCACCAGTCGGTCCTAGACCAGGGTACATAGGAGTGCATTCAGGGCGATCCACATTTTAATGTCTCGTGAGTTGATTAAGCCACACTGTGCAAACACTGAACACAGGAGAACATAGGAAAAGTGGGATTTCTCATATTGGGGCTTTTCTTTGCTCATCATCATAAAGCATTGTTATTGGGTGTTTAAAAAACACAACCACAAAAACATAAAACAGAAGTTATCTCTCTCTGTGGGGTAATATAATAAAAGCCACCGGATGCTATTTTTAACAGCCATAAAAGCACATGATTAATACAGAAAAAGTCATAATGATAAAGTGTGTCACGGAGAATGTCGGCCTGGAGTGTGAGCCGTTGAACTCAAGAGGGCTTATCGTCCAGGTGATCAATCCTGGCATGCTAGGGGACCCAACACACCAGCGGACTCCAGGATCTCTCTCTTTGACCCGCGCGAATTGCCAGGTGGATCACAAGCCACCTTCTCGGCTCCTGACCCAAGACCGCACCATCCTCGCGGGGAAGATCTTTGACAAGGATCAAGCAATGCAACGAAGTGTGTGCTCGCTAACTAGCAGCCACGAATGTACCACGATTCATACCCTCTCCCTCTACCGCTGTGACACACGGCTTAGGCCTTCCAACAATGAAAGGACCCCAGGAGAAAGTCTCCATGGCCACCCGAGAGTCGGAGCCTGTGGTCTCAGAACAATAGCAAAACCACCACACTGCACCTTGCCTTCCCCCAGGATCCAAACCGAAGTGTGCACAGATCCCAAGATGTGCCCTGCAGCGCCCACCTCCACCCCAGCCACAAGAACCCCAGCTGTTCATCTTTAACACCTCCGAGCTCTCTGAGGTTGAAATGCCCAGAAGGAAATGGAAGAGGCTGCCAGCAGAGGGAGTAAAGCCAGGCTCTGGTTGGAGATCACCAGATCCCAAGGGACCCACTCAGCAAAGGCAGGTCCAGGCCACCTGGACGGGGAGACACTTCACGCGGCTCCTTCTTCCCTCACACCTGCACACTCTCAATGCACCTGCAGCCTTCTCCGTGATAGATACAACACAGGGTTCTGCAGGAACCTTGCAAATCCCAGTCTATGCACCAAGGACTCCCAAGAAACAGGACTGCTTTAGTTAAACCTGGCTTTACGGAAAACTTGAACGGAGGCTATTGGGTAAGAAGGAAGAAAAAACAAACAAAACAGCCAACGGGGGGGGGGCTTGGCAAACAGAAATGCTTTTGACAGAGGTGACTGGCAGCAAATTACTCCAAAGCGATCCCGTGTCATTGCAGCCCAGAAACAACATCTGTGGAACAAGAGAGCCTTTCTGCCCTTTACCTCCACTCCCTGGACCTTGAGTTTCATGTGGTCCTCTCTGGTCGTTTTCCCGTCTTTCCTCTTTTTCCAGCAATACCCATCCTTCCTGTATTTCACCTTCTTCCTGTTGTAGAGGATCATTGAGCCATTCTGTGGTCTGGAAACAACAAATGGTTAAGTTACCAAGAGAACCAAGCAGAAGAAAAATTTATGAAGAAAGATATCGTGGACCAGGAAAAGTCTCTACAGAAAAGCAATATTCCACATTTGCCGGAACATAATTTTTCACCTTTTATTGCAGCTCCCTGGATTAACCATGTTTTATGGCCAGCCAAAATTTGCTTGTGGATTTGGTACCTAATGAATTAAATGTGTCAATGATAGGCTTAAAAAACATCCCCTTCGTAATATCCACCATCTAATCAAGATATACGACGTGGGGGCCTGAGCTCCGTGCTGGAAAGTAGAAAAACAGCGAGAGAAAGCAAAAAGAGCCGGGGGTGTCGTGGCAGACTGCAATATCTTATCTCTTGTAGAAAGATTTTCTACACATCTTTTAATCCATCACCCAGCATTAGGAAATAAATAAGTTTAACGCAGACGCTAGATGACTATGTTAAGAACAGACCAATGGAAGAACTAGTCGCCCAGGCCAAACGCTCTTGATTCATTGCGCGCGTTTAGATCACTGCAAGATTCAGGGGAACATCTATAGTGCTTCTTCTGAAGCCAGCTAAGTACCTGATTCTTTCACATTTGGGCTTCGGCTGTCAGAAGGCTCAGCCCTATCAGGTAAATTTGTCTATTCGGTCCACGACCACCGTACCTTAGGAAAATCGTTGGCTTCCCGCTCGCTAAACGCTGAGAGGCGATGGCCACTCTTGTGCCATTCCAAAAGAACAAACAGAAAAGAACCGTGAATCGTCCTAAAAGAAGTCACGAACCAACCGAAGAGAGCAGAGGATGTTCACGCGCACCTCCGCGGCTACAGAGGGCACACGCTTTGGTTTGGAAACGCCAAGGAGAGAAACAACTGAATTCCTCCGGCAGCGTGTGCTGTGGCAAGCCGCTTCCAGAGCGAAGCAGCGGCAGGTGTGGGCAGATTCAACCTTCAAGGAAGACTGAGGCTCCCCCTGAAAGCAAAGAGTACATCACTCGCTCCCCATGGCCATGCTACCCCCGGCTGAGACCTCAGCACAGGAAGGTCACAAATGAGTCTATGTGTCCGCCAGACCAGCACAGGCATATCTCACTCCTAGCCTTGGCGTGAGAGCTCCTTACACATACAAGGCAAAGGAGGTGGTTTCTTCCAATGCAAGTGGGCGTCTGTGTCTTTGCGACAGTGGTTCCTTGTGGCCTGGGGCAGGAGCCTGTATCCCAGTCTTTCCTTCCTCCTCCCCCAACAAGGGGCCATTTCACCGTCAGGCACAGAACACTGGCTAGTGACGTCTTACTACATTGTCTCGGGCAGGGGGTGGGAGTCACGCCAGGGTGACAGAGGCTAACTGTAGTTCCCACCCAGACGGGCTGTGTCATTCAGCAGCGAGCTGGCTGAACAGCAATTCCATTGGAAATTATAGACTTTCAACAGCGACTCCCAACACTTCATTGTTTGCCGATCATGGTGCAATTGGTTTATGTCAGTGCTGGTTTCCTCCCTGAGTGTGGCCGACTAAAACAATTGGGAAATAGCTTCACAGGCTTGTCACAATGCTGTCACCTGACCGTTTGTCTCGCACTTACGAGTCCGCACTGAAAACCTTACAGTATTCATCCATTTCTAGATAGCAGGGAGGCTGGAATATGGGGCCACCTGGGCCTGCCTCTCTCCACTCCGGCCCTGCTCATGGTACCCAAACCATTGGAAGGGCCCCAAAGTCCAACTACTATGCTCAGGGCCGGTGCCTCAGGAATAAGCGAAGGAACACATCTGATCAAATAGACGGTTCTGCATTTGTCCCGCCCCCTCCACGCAGGAATGAAGACATCCACGGGAGCGTGCAAGGAACCCCATCTGCTGAGGAAGACACAACATTAATCCAGTCCAGCTTCTCGTGAGCCAAGACAGCTACACGCAGAGCTGCTCCACAGCCCCACTCTTTCTAAACATGATCGGCAAACCTCAGCAGAGTGTTCAGGCCAACTGTCCTCAGATCGTGACTGGTACGACCCAAAGAGAGTGAACGTCCCAGAATACTGTCACGTCCACAGTCAGAACCACAACTGTTCCCACCTTAGGAAACCCATCTTCCCCCGGTGACCTGCCCTTTGCATTCTGAGAATGTGAGAATGGCCCTGTCATCTGACACTTTGAGCTGGACATAATCCCGCAGGGAGCCCAAGTGGCCAACTTAAATGGCCTTAATAAATGGAGTCGTCATTTTAACTTGCAATAATGAGCAACCTAATGGTGTTTAATCCAGCAGTCTGATTGTATTAGAACTTGCTTCTGCTCTGTGTGATGGGGGTAGGTCCCTCCCTCCATAGTTCTCGGGTCCTAAGAATGGCAAAGAGAAACACAGACCGCAGAGGGGCCCCACAACGTGAAGAAAATGAGCTGCCAACCCAGAATATAATCAAGAACAAGTCGGAGCTGGTGGGAAGGCGTCCAGGGAAGGAGGGATGGGTGGACTAGGCCCCACAAGAGGGGTCCAGCTGGGGGAGGGCTTTACTACATCTCACAGCAGCATAAAGGCAGCACCCCGCCTGAGAAGAGCAGGGAAATGGAAATGGAGCTGAGGACAGACGGCAGTGGCAACAGAGTCAGGTAAGAGGGACGGAAGTCCTTCCACTTAACGATCCCACCAAGTCCCAGTCAGTGTCTGGTGTGGGAGGAGCAGGCCACGTGCGTGTCTGCACCTGTGTCTACACCTGTGTCTCTGTCTGTAGGTCTACACCTGTACCTGCGTCCATGTCTGTCTGCATCTCTATCTACATCTGCAACCACACGTGTGTATCGATGTTGACATCGGCACCTACGTCGACATCCATAGCTACACCTGTATCTGTGCCTTTATCCAGGCTGTTTGCATTCTCACCACAACATGATGAGGTAAGATCATCACTCCCAACAGATGAGAAAACCAAGCCCCTTGTAGCCACAGAGTGTCTGAGCAGGATTCACTCGGACTCAGGGTGACTCCAGTATCTCCCCCAAGTCTACTGGTTTAGCATAGATTGTGGGTGGGGCCAGTCCTGGTTTGCTCCCCTGACTGGGTGATTTAACACCCTGAAAGCACGCCTCACCCAGGGGGTGGGGATTTGGTGGATGAAGTCCTGGCCCCCTCACTCCACAACTGGGATATCTCTGAGGCAATCCCAGGCCTCCTTACCCCACACTCAGGATGACTCTGGGTGTTCTATATGATCTTCTAGAGCCTAAGTGCCAGTTGCCCAGATGGAGACGTGCTGGACAAGAGCCCTCTATTTGTTGTGGGATTTTTTTAATTAAAAAAAAAATGTATTTATTTATTTTGAGAGAGAGAGAGTGACCAAGCAGGAGAGGGGCAGAGAGGGGGCAGAGAGAATCCCAAGCAGGCTCATGCTGTCAGCATACAGCCTGATGTGGGGCTCGAACTCATGAACAGTGAGATCCTGACCTGATCTGAAACCAAGAGTCTGAAGCTTAACCAACTGAGCCACCCAGACGCACCCATGAGCCCTTTATTTGTATTCCTCCCCTTCCTCTCTCACCTTCATGCCCCCTCCTGGCGCTTTCCAGGACTGCCTCTCAAATAAGCTGTACTGGAGTCTATCTATCTCAGGGTCCCCTGGGGGAACCCGACTGAAGCTGACCATCTAAGAGATCCTCAGGGAAACAATCCGAGACCTCCAAGGCAGCAGCCAGAGAAATATCAAGAAAAAACCGTGAGCATTAGGGATGCTTCTAGAGGGAGGCTTCTAGCCAAATAACCTTTTTATCTGAGACACGAATGGCTGGCAAAACCAGTAACACTCATGCAATATGGTGAAAAGATCATGGGATCAATGGAAAAGCTACTGAAAATTACAAAAGTAAACCAGCAGGTATAAAGTTAAGATACATAATCAATAGTTTGTGTGTGTGTGTGTGTGTGCGGTCTGCGTGTGTGTGTGATATACACACACTCACACACTGCACCCACACACAAATGAGACAGAAGGAATGATGGGTGACTTCTTCATATATATACTGTATGTCTTACATCATACAGTAAATGCTATCAAGAAAAAAGAAAACTAAATACTTAGGCATAAATTTAATAAGACATTCCCAAAACACAAGGAGAAAAACTATAAAAATCTAAAGGACAAAATAGGTTTCAGTAAATGCAAAAACATAACATGTTCTTGATTAGGAAAAGCAAAAATCATAAAAATGTCAGTCTTCCAAAAATTAATCTATAAACAAAATGTAATGACAACAAGAATCCCATTAGGGTTTTTTTTTTTTTTTCTGGATCTAGAGAATCTTATTACAAAATTTATGAGGAAGGAAAAAACACCAGTGATAGCCAGAAAAACTTTAATAAAGAGAACCAAAGTGTAGAGGCTAGCCCTACAGGTTATTAACACATTCTATAAAACCTCTATATTTAAAGAAGTATGGAATTGACATGTGAATACATAGAAAGACCAAGGGAACAGAAGAGAAAATCCAGAAATATTCCCACTTCCACATGCAAATTAATATACTTTATAATTTTTTTTAATATTTATTTATTATTGAGAGACAGAGAGACACAGAGCATGAGCAGGGGAGGGGCAGAGAGAGAGGGAGACACAGAATCTGAAGCAGGCTCCAGGCTCCAAGCTGTCAGCACAGAGCCCAACGTGGGGCTCGAACACAAAACCGTGAGATCATGACCTGAGTCGAAGTCGGACACTTAACCAACTGAGCCACCCAGGCACCCCACAAATTAATATGCTCTAAAGGAGACATCACAAATCAGTGGAGGAAGGGGACTGACTTTTTAATAAGTGATACTGGCATATGGAAAAAGATAAAATTGGATCTATTCCCCACACTGTAGAGCAGAATGAATTCCAAATGGACCTGAGATTTAAATGTTGTAAATAAAATCACACACTACTATAGGAGAAAACATAGGTGAATTTCTCTATAACCTGAAAGTGGAGAAAACTTCCTAAGCATGATTAAAAACGCAGCAACAACAGGTGAAAGACAGGTACAACAGAGAACATAAACATAAAACTGGCAGCATGTTCTCCAACGTGGCAGCACCATTTTGCTTTCTGACTAGAAATGAACGAGAGTTCCAACATCACATCCTTTCCAGCATTTGGCATTGTCTCATCTCTTGGATTATGGCCATCCTACTGGGTGTGTGGCAGCATTTTAATTTGCATCTCCCTATTGATTAATGACATTGAGCATCTTTTCATGTCCTCATTAGCCATTCATATAAGTTCTTTGGTGAAATGTCTATTTGAATCTTTTGCCCATTTTTAATTGAGTTGTGTTCTTCTTTTTGAGTTGTAAGAGCTATTTCGATAAAATCTGGATAGAAGTCTTTTATCAGATAATGGATTTGCAAATGTTTTCTCTTGGCCCATGGCTTTCCTTTTCTTTATGGGTTTCTTTTAAAGAGCAAAAGGTTTTAATTTTGGTAAAGTCCCAATTTATCAATTTTTTTCTTTTATGAATCATGCTTTCAGTATCATATCTAGGATTATTTTTCACCTAACCTGAGGTCACAGAAATATTTTCTTGTGTTTTCTTCTGAGCTTCACAGTCTCAGCTTTCACATTTAAGTCTACGGTGCATTTTAAGTTAGCTTTTGTGTATGGTGTGAGGTAAGGGCCTAAGTTGATTTTTGGCACATGGATATCCAATTGTCCCAGCACTATTTTTGTTTGTTTGTTTGTTTGTTTGTTGTTGTTGCATTTAAAAAAGGCTATCCTTTTCCCCATTGAAGTATGCTTGCATGTTTGATTAAAATAAATTGACCATAAACATAAGACTTTATTTCTGGACTTCATATTTTTCTCTGTTTTCTGTCCTTAGGCCAATACTATACTGTCTTGATTGCTACAGCTCTGTAGTAAATTCTGAAGTCAGGAACTATATGTCTTCCAACTTTGCTCTTATTTTCCAAAACTGTCTTGTCTATTCGAGGTCCTTTGTATTCCTATAAAAACTTCTAAGGTAAGTTTGACAATTTCTGCAATACCAACAACAAGAACAACAATAAAAATGCCTGCTGGGATTTTTTTTTTAATTTTTTTTTCAACGTTTATTTATTTTTGGGACAGAGAGAGACAGAGCATGAACGGAGGAGGGGCAGAGAGAGAGGGAGACACAGAATCGGAAACAGGCTCCAGGCTCTGAGCCATCAGCCTGACGCGGGGCTCGAACTCACGGACCGCGAGATCGTGACCTGGCTGAAGTCGGACGCTTAACCGACTGCGCCACCCAGGCGCCCCGCCTGCTGGGATTTTGATAGAGGTTGCAGTGAGTCTAAAAATATATTTGGAAAGAACTGCCATCTTAACAATATCAAGTCTTCTAATCACTTCCAATCACAGAACATGGAGTGCTTCTCCGTTTATATAAATCTTTAATTTCTCTCAGTAAGACTTCATAGTACAGGTTTCACACTTTATAAATTAAATTATCTAAGTCCTTTATCCTTTTTGATGCTACTGTAAATGGAACTGCTTAATGTTTTTGTTTGTTTAAATATGTAACGCTTCACGAATTTGTGTGTCATCCTTGCATAGGGGCCATGCTGATCTTCTCTGTATCATTCCCATTTTAGTATATGTGCTGCCAAAGTGAGCACTGGAATTGTTTACTTTAAATTTCATTTTTAGATTGCTCATTTACACATTTCCACTTACATATAGATACACAGTTGATTTTTGTACGCTGATCCTGTATTCTGTGACCATGATAAATTTGTGTAATAGTTCTAGTAAAATTTGTTTTGTAGATTTAGGATCTTTTACATTTATAATCAAGTCACCTATGAATAGAGTTTTGCTTCCTCCTTTCCATTCTAGATGCCTTTTCTTTTTCTTCCCTTATTGCACTGGCTAGAACCTCCAGTACAATGTTGAATAGAAATGGTGAGAATAAACAACCCTGTCTTGCTTCTCATCTTAGGAGGAAAACAACCAGTTTCACCATGAAGTATGATGTGAGCTGTGTCAAAGATTTTAAATCATATAAAAAGGACACAGGGGTGGGGGCAGGGGGCCTGGGTGGCTCAGTCAGTTAAGTGTCGGACTCTTGATCTCAGCTCAGGTCTTGATCTCACAGTTGTGAGTTCAAGCCCCCTGTTGGGCTCCACACTAGGTGTGAAGCCTACTTAAAAAAAAAAAAAAAAAAAAAAAAAAAAAAAAAAAAAAAGACTTGGGAATCAACTTGAAGAAGCTCCTACTGACCAAAAATGGGCCAATTTAACCATCAATAAGAATAGCAACTGCTTTGACTTAAAAAACGTTAAATATGTTTAAATCCATGAGTTCATAATGAACCTAAAGCACACAAACAAAAAACTAATTGATCATTGTTGGAGGAGGCTCCTGACCTAATACATTATTTTGAAAACTGAAGAAGTATAAGGATGAAGAATCAGGCATTTATCTTACCTTTCCTGTATAAACTGTTCCTTTGAGTTAGCAAATTGCAAAAGAGAGGACTTTCTCTATAAAAGTATTCCCGCCAATAAATGAAGAAGTGAGAGAATTAAAACATCACCATTTTGCAAGCCCTAACAATTAATGAATCATCAATTAATGACTGACATCACAAAAGAGAAACAACCAGATAGAATGTGTCCCTGATAGAAGAATACTTTGCTGTAGGGGAAAAAAAAAAAGTTTTTTAAAAAGGAATTTAAAATTATTCAGACCTCCTGATCTACCACTTTATAAGGTCCACGGAGGACAGAAGAACATGGTAAAGGGAACCATGGGGATGCTGTCAGCAAAATCCAGACTGTGGGAAACCACAGGGCAGATAGATGACCTGGATTCTTCAATGAATTCAGTGAAAAAGAGAGTAAGAGAATGCTAGAGTAGGAATATATAGATTAAAAGAGACAAGAGATGTGTCAACCAGTCACAATCTGTAAAAAACAAAAAAAAATTACAGCGTTTGTGAAACAACTGGAACAGTGATGGGATGTTTAACAATATCTAGAATTATTAATTTTTAAGTGATAATTGTAGTGCAGGAGTATGTTTTTAAAAAGAGACCTTATATTTTAGAGATATATACTAAAACATTTACTGATGAAATTGTATAGTGTCTACAATATGCTTCATGACAATGTGTGTGGTGGGAGGAGGAAACGTGAATGAAACAAGACTGGCCATGTGTTGACTACAGTTGAAAGTGGATGATAAGTATATAGGAGTTTATTGCACTAGCCTGTCTATATTTGTAGATGTTTGAAATTTTCCATAATAGGAAGTTAAAAAAAAAAAAAAGATGATCATGGGATTTGAAGTGAGCTCTAGGTTACATCTTAAAGCTTGGCTCAACTCCTTATGAGCTGTGTGACCTTGAACAAATTACTTGATCCCTCTGTTGTAGCAGACATAATGTATGAGAGGTGCCTGGCATGCCACCCACCACGTAATATGTGTTCTTCATGATTAATAACGATAACAAATGTGGCCCCTTTTTGTAGGGGCCTCTGCCAGGGACAATGATGGAGGGATTTAGGGTGTAATGAAATGGCACGTTGTAGGGTGCAGCTGGAAAATTCACCCAGGGGAGAGGCTGTCTGTCTGTAAGCACTGAGGCACACATACTCATCCGCCACTTTAAGGCAAAAAACATTTTTCAAATTAGGTACATTGAAGACAATCAGTAAATGAAGATCAGAGGGGGGATATGTTCTTGAGAGGTTTCGTGTGTGGATATTAAAGAGGAATTTATGGAGCCACAGGGGGCTGCAGCCAACGCTAGGTTAATCCTACAAAAGGAATGGTCTAGATACTCTTTCCAGTGCTTGAGTCTAACTTTAGAAATCAGTGTCCCCTAAACAGCTCAGGTCCATGGCCCTTCCTCCTAGAACCCTCCCTTCCGCTATCACTAACAGATCACTTCCAGGACCTTGACAGCCACCTGAAATTCCATGCAGACAACTGAGAACCAGCCCACTACCCCAGCATCCATGGGCTTCCTCAGGTCTCTCGTCAGCCCCTTTCTGGCCTGGCCTAGTGGCAGCTGACTTTGTGCTGTCAGCTCTGTTCTGGCTGACTGTCTACTGTCCCACTGAAGTCATACAATATGTCCCTGTGGCTTCCCTTGGAGAAGAGAATGGATGATGTCCTCATTCCCAGTAAGACTCCATAAGCAGTGTCTGAATGGCTTCTAAACAGTGAGCATCTCCAGAGAGTCCCTTTTTGCAGCTAGAACCCAAACCTGGGTAGGTTCCCCCTTTCTCCTCCCCTTCTATTCATTGCCCTTGGTCCCAACCCTCACACCAGGAGGCACAGAGAAGGGCCCAGGTGGAGGGAAATGCAATTCGTGCAGTTCCAATGGCCTCCAAACCTGACCCCAAATGTGAAACGGGCTCCTGTGACAAGGCACAACGTGTAGTGTCCTAGAGCAGGAATGCTGTTCCCGAGGCCAGTGTGGAATCTCCATTCCAGTGGGCAGCTAAGAAAAGAGAAACACCACTCTTCACTGCCGCTTACACACGCGTACCCACAACTTTCCTTCTGATCTTTCCAACACAGAATGACCTGATTGAAATGCACCATTAGAAGTGTGTGGCCTAGGGGCCCCTGGGTGGCTCAGTCAGTTGAGTATCCAACGTCGGCTCGGGTCACGATCCCACGGTTCATGGGTTCGAGCCCCACGTTGGGCTCTGTGCTGACAGCTCAGAGCCTGGAGCCTGTTTCGGATTCTGTGTCTCCCTCTCTCTCTGTCCCTTCCCCACTCGCGCTCTGTCTCCCTCTGTCTCAAAAATAAATAAACGTTTTAAAAAATTATTTAAAAAAAAAAAAAAAAAAGAAGTGCATGGCCTAGTTCAAAATGCCCATAATAAGCATGACAACAACTGCTATGACGAGAGTGGCCACCTCTCTGGCATTTTCGAATGTCAGACACAGGCAAAGCCCTTCCCTCCCACTTCTCATTTTAATCCCACAACAACTATAGTAATAGGTGAATACTGTTGTCGTCATCTTACAAATGAGAAGTACACAGAGAAGGGAATTAACTTTCCCAAGGTCACACAGCTGGTAAGGACAGAACCAGTGAACCAGCCCACTGTCCCCCCTTCCTGGCATTTTGCTACAAATCCCTGGCACATGCCCCAGTGTACCCTCTCTCCTTCTCTAGGAGCAACCCAGGGCACTTTCAGAGCCCACGTTTCCTCTCACAGCAGAACATTTCATATAAAGGGAGGATCATTTGAGCCTGATTTAAAATGTTCCTTTAGCCCTTCCTTTTATTGCAAGGAGAGGAAAGGAATCTGGAAAAGGAATGTCTCCCCTGCTTATCTCCCTTGCACACAGACCCAGCGAGAGTGGTAATTGATGGCTGGAGCACAGCAAGGTTGATAGGATGCCAAACGGAACCCCGAGAAGCCACGGCGACAGCCCAAATCTCACGGACAGGAGCTGCTTTATTAACTTTCAATCTGGTGTTTTCTTCTGACTTGTTTATAGGGTCTGCACGATTTGGGGGACGAGGAGCAGGAAAGCTGGTGGGGAGCACTCCGTGTCCTCCCCTCCTCCGTACCCCCCCCCAAGCCTGGCCACTGCAAGCCATTTATGGAATGATAGGGAAGAAAGGGCTGTCAGGCCCGGCCCAGGCTGCTATCTGCCAGATATGAAAACCAATTGCTTTTCATAATAAATTCCAGCTGGAGCCATAGAAATAATAGGGACCGGGAGAAGGTAACACCAATTTGCTTTATTTGATTAGCTCCTTCTTGGGCGGTCCAACCCCAGCTTCTTTTCATTAAAATAAGGGCAAATTGAAAAATCGTAAAAGAGGCTTTCTTATCAAGAAACAAACGATTGGGTAGATTTGTGTGCCCAGAAGCCCCCGTCCGCCACGGGGCGTCAGTGCCAGCACCTGCTGGTGCTGTTCTACAGGAGCAGACCCCCAGGGCCTCCGTTTGAGGGTGCTTCTCCGGAATAAAGGCGGAAACAGCACCAGCACTGCCCAGCAGTGAGTACTGGGTGCCACCCGTCTCCGGCAGGCCCCCCAAACCCAAGGACGGGCCAGGCCAGGGCAACCTCGGGGGATGGGCACCGGACTGTCATGTCCACAGGCCAGGACGCCTCTGTGGGGGTCTGAAAGCAGGGTGAGGGACAGCTCAGGCTGCCAGAACTCGGAGGCAGAAGCCAATTCAATAAATGCAGCCTCCTAACCATAGGTTTGTTCGTATCAGCTGAGGCTGGCGGTCACCGAGAAGATACAGCCCATATGACCAGGAATCACTACCCAGCAAGTCTGCAGGGACTCATTAATGGCTCCCTTCCTAGAGCTCCCAGGGCACTCGGCTTGAAATTCCATTATGACATTCAGTGATTTATTCAATTAATATTTATTGAGCAGCTATTACGGGCCAAGCATTGGTGCAAGGCGCTGTAGGTGCTGTTGTGAACAGAAGCGTCCAAAGCGCTGCCTGTGTAAGGCCTGCTGTCCGGTCGGGGAGGTAGAAGGAGGCACTTGGGGGCTTCAGAAGACCACACTCCGGTGGGCGGGACAGGAGGCGACATGCGAGCACGTCCTGTAACAGCTGGCTGTGATGTGGGACAGGCCAGCCCGGAGACCTCTCTCCCAGACGTGGCATCTGAACAGAAGCGTAGGCAAAGGCCAGGGCTCAGCCAGGAAGGCTCCCGGGAAAGTGACAGCAGCAAGGTCAGTGGCCCGAGAAGCATACCGGCAGGCAGAGAGTAGGTGGGGGCGCAGGCAGGGGGTGAGGCCCAAGAGCCTGGCAGGCCTGGGTCGAGGGAGCATGGATTTTGCTCTAAGTGGGAATGAAAGACACAAATGAAGCACGTAGTAGGACGGCATCAATGGCAACGAAGAAGTGAGGAGCCTGGACGGTCACACAAGCGTGGCACGAGGCATGAGACAACATAAAGTAACTCCATCAATGCAGCCGCAGCAAACAGCGAAGAAACAGCAGGGAGGCTTCGTCTAGGTTGGGGCAGTTGGCGGAGAGGTGCCCCAAACCCCAGCCCCCACCCCCTCTGAGAATTCTGAACTTCACCTTCGCAGGGACGGGAAGCGACGAAAGGGCTCTGAGCAGAGAAGCAGGGTGGTCACTTGGCCTTGGTGTGCCAGGCTCACCCGGACCGCCCTCTACCTTCTCCACCTGCCACAGCGACATGTAAAGAGTGAACGCTCTGTAAATGCTCCATCAAACGAGTGAGTTAATCAAGGAACTCAGTGGCTAGAACAAAGGAAGTCTTCTCCTTTGTCTTGAAAACACACAGAAAGCACCACTTACACTTGAAGTGTTGGGTCAATGACGAAGCAGAAGATAAAGGGAAGACAGAACATACGGAGTCACCTTTCTTTGGGTTCAACACTGCTGGAAGGAAAGAGAACCTTCCATCCTGCTACCCGGTGCAGTCCAGGTTACGGGAGCCTGAGCCCAGTGAAGCAAAAAGACTATCGCTCAAATGCCACCGGCATCTGGGTCATGTTTGACCCCACTGACATCTCATTTGGCTAAAATCCGTGCCCCTAAATAGAGCCTGGCACTTCTACAGACCCTCACTTGTCACATTCCAACACCGATATTTTATTAATAATCCAATGTAAATCTGAGAGAAAATTAATGTGTCACCTCCTAGCAGGAAGGACTAAACATCTCAATGTGACGGTCTGTTAGAGTTGTCATTTATCATTAGCATGCAATTCAAGGCAAGCGTCCCACATTCTGGTGGGAGCGTTCGAGACAATGAATCTCTGGGAATTAGCTTCTGGTCCAATTATTCCTGTTTTTCCCCCCACCTACCTAGGAGATAAATTCTGTCTCGGTGGGAGGAAAAAAAAAAAGAAGAAAAGCAGGAGGAGGGAGTTTGCTCTTCTCCTTCCTGGGTGAAATCAATTTTTCTCAAGGAGACAAGGCAATATTCATTTTGTGAGAAGGGAATAAGGCTGTACGCTAAAGGCCAATAAATGGAGCCGTTCTGATGAAAACTTCCTCAAATCAAATGTAGGGGAACCTCTTAATGGGCTTTGTTCTTCTTTTCCATAATCCATAACTATTAAGAGAAAGATGGGCAGACAGAAGATCCGCCAAGGGGGAGCTGTGTAAACACCAGGCAGGGCCACCTTCCAGGGACATCCAAAGAGGTCACTGTAAACACTGGTCTCTCCTGCTCTCCACACACTTCCTGGGGCTCCCTCCTGCCAGGCACTGCTGTCAGCTCTCAGGATCCACTGACAGGCGTGTCCTGGTCCTCAGGGAGCTTATAGTCTAGCAAGGGAATCCATCAATAAACAAACTAATAACAGACAAGTGTTCTACAGAAAAGAACCCAAGACAGAAACGCTGTGCATTAAAATAGAATTGTTTTGTCTAGTAACTTTTTTTTTTTTTTAATCTTTGGTAGAAAACACAAAAATGCTCTCTAGAGTAAATCATGTTTCTGGCTCCAAAGCAAACAGAATGGCCGGGGTGAAGGCTGGTTTCTCCCGCCAGTGGGAGCCGGGCAGGAATAACCGGGGAGCCCAGGGCCAGCCCTGCCCAGGCTAACCGCACCGTCCAGCACGGGTGCGACCAGGGACCGGGGTCCCAGGTGCCCTGGCTCAGACGCCACAAAAAGAACTGAGGAGACCATCCCTACAGGTGCAGGTCAACTTTGGCCGGCAGGCGGGGGCCAAGGGAAACAGCACTGAGACCCAGAGGACTTCAACGGGCCCTGCTCCGTCTGCGGGGCCAACCACCACGGGGGAGTTGTCTCCTCACAGTGCCGGCCCGAACACACCTTCTGCCAGCACCCTGTGTGTCAGCCACTATGACCCCTGGCAGGCTGAGCTGCCCCTGCTCCCGGAGCCTCCGTGAGGGCAGGGGTCCTGCTGGTCTGTTTGAGCTACAGAAGCAGCTCCTTTCACCCACACAGCCCTGTCGGGTAGCTGCCATTAGCTTCCCATTTTGCAGAGGAAGAGACCACATCTGAGAGGTGACAAAAGCCTCCAGGTCACAGAGCTGCCAGCTGAAGACCTAGCCAGCCCCTGGTCTGTCAGATTCGGAGGGGAGCCACCACTGCCTCCCCGACCCATCTCATCACTCAGCAGTCACACCGCTGACCCTGACCGGAAACTGCACACTGCCCTTGCGTCAGCTGAATGCGTGATGACTGCCGGGGGCCCATGAGGCCTGAGACCCTCCCCACCCAGCCGGCTGGCCCCCTGTCTTCCTCTCTCCTGCCTGCCCTCCCTCTCCAGACCCAGCCCAGACAGCTTTTGCTACCTCCCGACTTCAAACCCACCCTCACAGGGTGGAGATGGGGCCTGCTCAGATCCCCCAGAGGGCCTGAGCTGAGGCTGCCTGACCCGCCCAGAGGGGGCACCCTTGGAGGCTCTCACTCGACAGCAGACTCTAGGGCACCCTGAGTTGGGAGCCCCTCCCTGCCACATGACCAAATCTGCCTCTTCATTTTGAGCGCAGGTGCCTAGGGACACAGGGCTGGCTCCTATTCGGCCTGCCACATGACAGGCACTAAAAGGTCCCTCCTGTCCTGTTGCTGAAGCCCCACCAGAAGTAGGCATGGAGTCAAGTCGTTCTGAGCTCAGAGAGGAAACTTCGAGAAGGAGAGATGCTGTCTGCCCATGGGACAGGCCTTCGTGGCCATAGCCCTGGGCTCTTAAAGAAGTCACGGGCACCAGATCTCTGTGCCCAACTGACGTGGAGCCCAGGGGCTGCGGGTGCCTCCCGAAATCATCTTAGCTGCCCTTCACCTGGGCTGAGAAATGATGACTTTCTCCCCGGTCTCTGCAGCTCAGGCTCCCAGGCAGAGAAGCCTGGGTGATAACCTCCACCCAAGGCCAGGACCTGTGGCTGCCACCTCCATCCCGAAACAAACGATGATTTTTCTCCCACACAGAAGACCACAGACCCCAGTAAGCGCTGCTGGGATTAATAACAGAATCAGGGAAATGACCTTTGGTGCAGATGGAGGGGTGATGAGGCAGAGAGATTCAGGGGGATGTTCCAGATGGCAGGAGACAGGCAGTGAAGGCGCTTTTCCATGAGCAACCGCCAGCCCGGGGAGGGCTGTGGGGAAGCGGGGTGGGCCCAGAGGAGCTGTCAGTGGGGACACAGGGATGCTAAGCATCCCCGAGTGTCTGGGGCCAGAGTAGAACCTGCTAGGTTCCCTCAAAGATATCTTCCTCCCCACCACCCCGCATCCCTGCCCCTAACCCTCTTTCCTGCTTCCCGGAAGCACCCTTTAATTGGCCAGGGCTCCTCCGGGTGGTCTCCCAAGCTCTGCAACCAAAGCCCAAAAGTTCACGAATCATGAAACTGCTACCTCCAAACCAGAGTTCTGGGGGCACAAGAGTACCAGGTGATGCTTTCCCCAGGTTGGAGGGAGGGCACCCTCCTTCTGGGCACCCAGCTCCAGAATCTTCCATAGGCTCACACCTCGGGCGCCTTCCCGCCTGGCTGCACAGGTCCAGTCCCTGAAACTGAAGGGCCCTGGGCATTATCTACTGGGGCCTCAGAGGGTCATTCTTTGGGCCCCAACCAGCTCAAAGGCCCCACGAGAAATACTTGGATGAAAGCAAGGCCAAATACCAGTGCCCCCATCTTTATCAGCACTTAGTGGTGGCCTGTTTCTTCCTCTCACCTACCTCTATTTCCAACATATACTGTTTTACAGTAAGACAGAAAAGGAAACTCTTGTCATTGAAAAGTTTAATTTGGGGGGGAGGCTTAAGCTGTTCCCTGCCACCTTTGCATAGGCTCTGCACCTCTCTAGGTCCACACTCCTGCCCCTTCCCTCCTCTCCCCTTCTTCACCCACCCACTGGACCCTCTCCCCACCCCCACCCCCCACCCCCACCCCCGCGGCCCCTTCTCCTCACCCTGCCCCATCCTCTGGCACTTAAGGGTTTCGTGCTCCTAGTCTTGCCCTCTTGGGCCCTTGAGAATGGAGGCCATGTGTCACCAACCTCTGTGGACTTCCGTAAAACCCCACTCTGTGAGCATCGGGCTTCCGCAGGTGACCGAGGCATAAACAGGGAGATGATGCTCTATCATTGATCACCACCCCCAATTCCCCCCCCACCCACCCACTGCTCTCACCTCCTGCCTCTACATGCCCTCTCTTTTCTGCTCCAGACCTCAGAGCTGCTGGGACAGAACCTCATTAGCCCCGCCTGCTCCAGGGTGGCCTTCCCCACACAGGGACACAAGTCCCATTAGTGCACTGTGAATTAGCCTGGCAACCAGAGCTTTCCACCAGCTGGGCTCAGCCCGCTTTGCTGCCCTTTTCCACACATAGCCTTACGCACCAGGGACTCAGCCCCAGTGGGTCATCTGCACAACGTGTATCCTTGGGCCTCTGTGTCACTGTGCAGGGTATCACCTTAGCCCTTTCCTTCTCCCCTGGCCAAAGCCAAAATCCTGTTGAGTTCCTCAAGGCCTATCTCAAATGATACCATTACCACCTCCCTCCATGAAATTAAATATCACCTGCTCTACCCTTCCATAGCACAACACCGGTCCCTCAATCTAGACCCTCCCTGCAGCGATTCCTGTTTGGTTCCAGTTAGTTCCACAGGTCTCCTTCCCCAGAAGACTGGAAACCCTTGGGAAGGAGCCATATCCCTTTATTTGATGCCTCCTATAGACCCAGTAGCAGGTCTTAACTATGGTGGGTCTCCCAAAATATCTCCATAGGTAGGTCCAGGGTTCCTACCTAGGACCAGGAGCAGAGGTGATCTATAAAGAGCTCCTCAAACGCCAGTAGGAGCCAACAGGTACTGAGCAGGAAGTAAGGGTTTGGCACCATGTTGGAGACTTACATGTGTGAGCCCATCTGATGCGCAGTAATCCTGTGCAGCAGGTCATGTGGTCATTCCTTTTCAGAAGGGGCCACCGAGGTTCAGAGAGGCTAGACAATTTGCCCAAGTCCCACACAGCAGTTATGGGTGACACCAGCATTCTGTGTGGGCGGGTCTCACTCCAGGCACATGTTTTGACCCCTGTCCTATGCTGCCCCCTCCCCGCCATCAGGAGATGGTTACAACGTGCAGAGACTCAGAATGCCACCAAAACCAGCAGAGTGATCGGAAAGGGTCTATTTAGTCTACCTTGGCCCCGACCAGAAGTAGCTCTCTGAGCAGTCTAAACACCCCTCAGTGCTAAATGCTGTAAGTCAGGCACGCACGCTCCCCAGATGGAAATGCACCATCCTGTCTTTCTTCACATTGCCGGGCTGCGCTATCAGGGGGATTCGTCTCTGACTTTCATTAATTATAACGTGGATTGTGCTGAAGGTGTTTTGGTCAATAGAGACCTCTTTGCCTCCTCTCCCCAGAGCTCGTAAATCTGGCCCTATGGTCTAACGGCCATGATGTTCCCCTAATCATGTTACTGCAATATTAATAAGGCTGTTTAATGCAACTGGTTCCTTCTAAATTGTCACATAAAAATTTGGTAAATGTCAGACACATCATTTAATAGAAAACGATGTTTCACTGCCAGGGGAGCTAGGTGGCTGAGAGCACGAGGTAAAAAGCCCAGCGATGACCTTAAGGCAGAGCTCTATCTTGGGGCTCCTACCTTGGGCCCTTCTTCCCTGGCAGCCCGCGGTGGCCCTCGGCCCACTGTGTGTGGACGCTGAGCAAGGACTCCTGGGGAGGGGGAAAAGGTCAGATTAGACACAAACGGTGGCTCCTGTCCTCACGCAGCATACAGTCTTGTTGAAGCAAGAGAGAACCCCTAAGTTTTCTCGGCCACCTCATGGTGCCCCTTGTCACAGGCGATTATAATTCCCAATTTAGGAAGCTGAGAAAGTTCCCAGGGACACTGGTCCCACATTTGAGCAACCTCACATATGAAAGGGGTGGATTCCCAAAAGCCCATCAGGAGGTGAGGGGCAAGGCAACACTCAAAAATGGGGGTGGGGGGGCTCATCTGCTACCATCTAGCAGGGAACAGAGCATTCCTCCGGGAGAGTGGACCTCAGACTTCTCCACTGGAGAGGACTCAAGAGCCCACTGTAAATCTGAGCATCTGACCGTGACCTTTTCCAGAGACCCAGACAGAGAAGTGAACCCCAGAAATGGGGCTGAATATCCTGAGAATCCTCTGAATTTCTCTGGGTAGTTATCAGCCACCCGTCATGTCACACGGGTGCCAACCTCGCCACTCCTCTGCATGACCCAACTTCCTGAGTTGTTCCAAGCTCCAGAAATCCAGACCCTTAGAAAATGAATTCCCACTCCTGGTCAGAGAAGTTCTTGGGAAATTGCTGGTGGGGGAGGGGAGAGGGTAGTGGGAGAGCAGGGGCTTTGAGGAGGAATCAGAGACTTGGCTGTTGGTGGGCACTGCACCAGTCTGAGGTGCCCCATCTGCCTGGCACCCTTGGGTTCCTTCCTGACACTTCTAGGCTCTCCTCCAACCTCCCTGTGGGCTGTGGCAGGTCAAGGCACTTCTAGCCATTCCACTGGCTACAGGCTGATGGCAATGCACGTGGTATAAACCAGGACTCATCGCAGCAGCAGCCTGTGTAGACAGGCAGCAAATGAGCCTGTAATGTGGCAGGCAGGGTGCCATCCATCTGTACAGATGACATGGAGTAGCAGGTAGGCCTTGGGCAGCAGGGCTAGCAGGGGACATGTGTCTACCAAACACTCCCACACAAGAGCCCCAAGGGAGCCTCATCCAGTGCCTCACTGGCCCTGGAGCCTTGCCCCGGACAATCTCCTGACAGTGGGGGAGAGGACCCTTCCCTCCATGCCTCCAACCTGCTGACGGGGCTTTAGGAGCCCACCCGAGCGGCAGAAGAGGAGGGCAGTAGACCTTGAGAGTTTTGTGCTTCTGTCCAGAATGATGATGATGTCTAAAGATAAACCAGTACACAACAGATTTCCTGAAAAAATCAATTTTAGCAAGTGGGAAATCGCTTTAAAAAGCATTTCTATCATGGACTTCATTGGGAGTGTGAACACACTGGATTCTCCAGCTGCTGGTTTCCCTTCTTCCCCCCCAGGTAGAAGCTGAGCCACCCCCCGGTGGTGCCCCTGGGATGGGAGCCTGCAGACTAATGCAAATTTAGGCCATCCCTCGGAAAACTCACCAAGGGCCTCAGCCACGGGCTTGCAGCCTGACCTTGAGCAGCTATTACATTTCCAACCAAACCCACAGTCTCTCCTGCTGGAAAATGAGGCCGGCAAGACCTATGGCCCCACCTGGCAGGGAGCCGGCTTCTCTCCCACTCAGGGAGCAGCGAGAATGCCTGAGCTCTCTGGCTTTATGGAAAGGCGCAGCACAAGTCAAGGTACCGCAGAAACACTTATGATTCACAGCAGGGATTGTAATTATGACTAGTCTGCACTCAGCTTCCTGAGCATCAGGTATTCGGGAATCTAGCTGAAGCCAGGACATCACTCGGTTGACCACCTCATCATCTACCCTCTACTCATCTCATGGCAGATGGGATGGTGCCTTCATTAAGTTTCTCATATATCCAAATGAAGAATTTAGGTCTAATAAATACATGAAAATACATCTAATAAAATAAAATTTGAGATTAAAAGGAAGCTTGCTTACATATTCATGAATCAGATGAAAACTCAGATGAGACCTTCTTAAGCTTCTTATTCGCAGGGAGTCACAGATTTAACCTGTGCTGGGAGCATTTCCTAGCAAAAAAGCTGGCAAAGGCACACTCACCCATGTATCCATTGAACAAGAATTTATTAACCATTACTTTGTATGACTATTTATTTCGCATTTTCATCCCTCTTTGTAACCCCAGTACCTCATATAAATAACATGCACTCAACCTATTGACGCAACTGCTTTTCTAAGGTCCAACCTTAGGACAACCCCTGTCTCCAAGTTGCTGATGTATGGTCAAGGAGAGTCACTTGCTCCATGAAGCCTTCCTGACCCTGCTGGGCTCTGTATGGTGATCCTTCTATGCATTTCCCAAGCAGCCTTTACTCTTCCTGCCTAGTACCCAGCCCCACCACATGCACACACACGTGCACACACATATTCATGCGTGCACAGACACCTATTTCACATCCCTATCCTCTGCTGGACTTAAGCTTAGTGAAAGCGGAGGCTAACCCACTTCACTCCCTACAGTCTGGCATCTACATAGAAGAAACGGCATGTGGATGGGTGGGTGGATGGGTAGATGGGTGGATGGGTGGATGAAGGGGTAGCTGGACGGATGGCTGTGTGGGTAGAAGGAAAAATGGATGGATGGATGGATGGATGGATGGATGGATGGATGGATGGGATAATGGATAGATAGGTGGGTGGGTGGGTGGATGGGTGGATGAATGGGTAGCTGGATGGATGGCTATGTGGGTAGAAGAAGAGATGGATGGATGGATGGGGGAGGATAATGGATAGATGGGTGGGTAGGTGGGTGCACAGATAAGTGGTTGGGTGGGTGGGAGGATGGATGGATTCATACATGAATGGGTAGGTAAGTGGAAGGTTGGGTGGGTAGAAGGAAGAGTGGGTGGAAGGATGGATGGATGGATGGATGGATGGATGGATGGATGGATGGATAGATGGGATAATGGATAGATGGGTGGGTAGGTGAGTGCATAGATAAGTGGTTGGGTGGGTGGGTAGGTGCATGGATGCATGCATGAATGGGTAGGTGGGTGGATGGGTGGGTGGGTAGAAGGAAGAGTGGATGGATGGGTGGATGGATGGATGGATGGATGGATGGATGGATGGATGGATGGATAAGTGAATGGGTGGATGGATGGATGAGTGGAAGGATGAGTAGATGGATAGTTGTATGGATGAATGGGTGGATGGGTAGATAGATGGGTGGATGGATGAATAGGTAAGAAAAGACAATAGAAAAGCCTAAGCTGTGGCCCATGATAAAAAGTACCGAGTGGGCAACCGGCAAGGGCAGGGAGGAGTGAGGGTGTTGGTCAGTAAGGGAAGAAGATCTAGAAGGAAATGGCTCTTGGATCTTAAGGAAAAGAAAAGATTTGGCACGGGAAGTGAGTCGATATTTTCTGATCCCTTCTTCTGTGCCATGCCATGTACTGGACACCTCATAAGCATCAGAATGCCTCCTCACACCACGTTGGAGGAAGGTATTTTTCCCCCATGCAGAAGGAAACTGGGCTCAGCAGGACACTGAGCTGCAGGACCCTGGGCACTGCAGAGCCAGCACATGGTGGAGCCAGGATCAGAGACCATGTAGCTAGCCTAACATAAGCTCCCTCCATGATGCAGGAAGGCTAAGGGGCATTTCCTGGTCTATTGTGAGACTGTGCTATGAAGAGTTATCTGTAAGGTTTCTCTGCAGAGGGCACAGAGATGGCGGCCAGGCCCCTCACAGCAAACAGCAAAGTGTCGAGGCTCTCCAGGGAGGGCCCAGGATGCATGACCCCCTCCCTCTCCACAAAAGCCCGAGCTCCTTCTCCCTCCAGGCACAGTCCCTGTTTCACAGAGGGAGTAGAATGGGCTAGGGAGGCAATATGACTTCTCTAAATGATATTATGTAGTTGCCAGAGTCGCAGACAACAGGGAGGGAGAAAGGGGACAAGACTGAGAGGAAGAGAGGGCAGTGCAGAGGGTCAGGTGTTCCAAACGGGTCAGATCTCTGCTCCCTGCAAGCCGCACGTGAGACAGGATATGGAGTCCCTCACAGCCGGCAGCACCCGAGGAGCTGGCCCGGCCACGCACCATGGCTCCTAGGGTCCCAGCGCCTGTCTGACATAACACTCAAGGGACTTTCTGAGAAGCATCGTCTATTTAGCTGATGGCCCCAAAGTGTCCATTTAGCTGGAAATCATGCTTGGTCCATTTCCCAGATCTAACCGCCATTATAAGAGCCCCGCACGTCGCGCCTGGCAACAAACCAGTTTAGTAACCCAGTGGAGTGAGTCAGACTCCTGCGACCCCTGTCTGAGGGGCCGACGGGTCAGACAACTTCTAAAAGGCAAAGTCCCTGCTGCCTCCCAGGCCAGGATTGTGGAAAGCCTGTGTTGTGTGTGTGTGTGTGTGTGTGTGTGTGTGTGTGTGTGTGTGTACCTGTTGTGTGCATGTGTGTGCCTTGGAGAGGGGGGCAGGGGCTACCAGATGACACAAAGCCATAACCATCCTTCCTGACCATGGTGTAAACCTCACCAATCCCTTTACCTTATGTAACCCTCCCACAGGGCCAAGAATCATTATCCCCAAACTGCTTGTGAGAAAACCAAAGTCTAGTGAGGTTCATGTTATCCCAAACCCTTGGCTAAGAGCAGCAGAGCCGAATTCGAACCCAGGTCTGTCTACATGCAAGTCCATGCTCTTGACCATGACCCTGGTGTTGCCCCCCCTCAACGGCCCCGAGTGGTGGTGCACAGCACGTCCACAGCCCTGGCGGCTCCACCATATGGAAGCGTAGAGTCCACAGCCGAAGAGACTCGCAATTTTTTCAGTTAGCAAAACTGAACAGGTTTGATTATGGATGAGCTTCCTCCTTCCAAAGCTAGCAAGACTTGATCCCCCAAAGTGACGCCAGTCACACTCCTGTCACAGCTCCTGAAGGCAAGGGCTCTGAGCCCGTCTTGGATTCTCAGTATCTAGCACAGGGCTGGGCACAAGGCAGGAGAATGTGATGGTCGGTCAATGTGTGAGCGAGTGAGCGAGTGAATGAGCGAGTGAGCGAGCGAGCAAGTGAACAAACAATAAGAACCATGAATGACAGTTCTGTCTAAAGATTTGTTTAAAAGTAAGGCTCTGGGAGAAATAGCCACAGCGTCACCCCGCTGTATCACCTACCGCTTCTCAGAGAGCACAGACCTTCCTCGGCTGCCTCCGACGTTCCACACGATGGATTCTGAGGAAGGTGTACCATCAAGTAACTGTACCATCACCACATGCTGCGCCATGAGGGCTCCTGGGGCCCCCCGCCTCTGGCTCTCCCACCCGGCCAGGGCTCACTGTGGTGCCAACTGGCAAGATATGAGAGAGGGCTGGGCTGGTTGGAGGACTGGGAAGCTGAGTCAGAGGCCTTAAGGACAGAAACGACTCCTCCTCAGAGACCTGCCCCATCACACGGCCTCCTAGCCTTGACTGGTTCCCCCGTCTCCTGGGTGTTTGGGGGTGGAACAGGGGTGTCAGGCCTGAGGGGTGGAAGGGCCCATGTGGACACTGGAACACAAATTCGTTGCCCGACCCAGCGTCTGGTGGCAGGAGTCACAGGCCCCTCCTCAGGGAGAACTCCTTCTTTCCTGTCCAACTCAGCTTCACATCGCCTCCCATTTTGAAAAGACTGCTCAGGCCTAAGGGGTGTGCTTTCAGAGAGGCTGCTTGAGGTACCGGTGCCTCCTGGGGAGGGGTCCGCATGGAGCTGAGGTGGCCCCCTCTTCTGGAACCCAGCAAGAAGAAGAGGAGAGAAACCTATCAGTGGTCTCCGAGGAGGCAGAAACCGTTCCCAGCGATCTCGGTGCTCCTGGGAGCATTCGCTGCACCAGGAAGAAGGGTACTGATCCAAAGAGACAACGGGCAGGCCGGGACCCACCCACGTGCCCATGGGAGCGTGAGACGGTGACCCGGCCTGCAGCGCAGCGAAGCTCCCTTCGGAAGTGGGTTTGTGAATGGAGCCTTTCAGCACACCCCAGCTCTCTCCACCACTCCTCTGGGGCCCAGGAATAGGGCCCCCTACCAGCTTTCCCTCTCCTGTGAGCAGGCCTGGGTTTTTCTACTATAGTAACTCAGAAATGGCCTATTTTCAGAACAAAGATAACTCAATTTGCTCCTTCCAGAAACATGCTAAGTCCCCCCTTCCCCCAGCCATGCAGAGCAGAATCACACTCTGCTTTGGGGCCTTGCACAAAACCCCTGTAAGAGCACGGTGGGATGGTGAGCAGTCTCTCCTTGATAGAGACCTGCACACATGTGCACATCACGGCCACTGGCTCACACCCACCTCCAGCAACAGAATGGCAATGCCCCCTTCGATGCATCATGGCAGCAGTAAAAGTCCCCCTGAGTCCGACCCCTGGCGCAGAAACCCCTAGCTCCCCGATACTCGCCCGCAGTATCTGTGAGAACAGGCTGGCTCAACAGATGGGGTGACACTTAGCGGGGAGATGCTTAACCTTCTTAAGAGAGCATACTTCTTCAAGCATGTCCTCAGGATTCACTTGTGTACCATTAACATGAAAATACTATGTTAATAACGGGCTTGGGCTACCATTGCACTCAGAATTGAGTTAACTGCACAATCTCTTAAATGCTACATTGGGGTCTTCCCGGCAGCCAAGGTAATGACGGCCACAGAAATTCCAATCTCCCAACACCCGCTCCAAAAATGACACAGGTCAACAAGAAGAAGCAATAAAACCACATACAACCCCTAGGTAGAGAAGGCTTAGGGCTTAGGAGTAAACTAAAGTCACCCGAGGAGAGAGGAGGTGCACCCCAAGTGCGAAAACGCTGAGGAAGGGTGCAGAGAGACCAAAACATTGACCAGAGGCCAGGGGCTTAACGGTGGGCACGGGCCCCCAGAGGCCACTCGGGAAGGGAAGGAGACGGCGAGAAACGGGGTGGGCACCACTCCGGAAGCCGCAGGGAAGGAGGGAACAGCAAGAGGTGGACACTTGGGAATCCGCGAAGCAAAAACAGTAATAAAATAAATCTCAGGGCACACGCCTCTGCCCACCTGCCGCTGCTGCCAAAGCCAACCTTTCAAGGGGCTGTGCTCTGCTGCACTGACAGAAGAGGGGGCTGTTGAACCAGAAATCACATCAACGGCTCGCAAGGCAGCCAGCCAGCCAGCCGGTGGACCGCAGAGGTGAGAACAGCCTCATCCATATAAAGGCGCCTGCTACAGGAAGGAAAATAAAAACGAGAACATCCAAATACTTCAGCCGATGAAAATTCCTCCAAAAACACAAGCACAAAGCACTGAAACTGAAACAGAGCACTGCAAATGTAATCAAAGACCCCAAAGAAGCATTTGAGAAACTATCCTCACAGCCTGCGAACAAAGAGACCAGGTAAGTTACGAGGACAAGAGACTTAGACCCTCAGTGGACCTTGCAAAAGCAGCTTTGGAAGGGCAGGGCAGTGATGGAGCCGAATTTGCACGAAAGTCAAAGAAAGAAAGGTGTGAACTGAAAGGTGTAGATCCAGCAAAGCAGAACCTTCAAACATCAGAGCTATAGGGAAAGAGTCTTAAACATGTAAGAATTGAGGGAGGAATGTACCCACGAGCCATTCTTAAGGAATCTACTGAGAAGTCACTTCAGCTACTGAGGAGAGGAGTGGGGTACTCTTTTTGGCAAAGGGACATATGGGAAACATTTAATATATTCGGTGACAGATCTAAGTTATGTGGCAGTAAGGGAAAAGAATAATGGAGATGTTACATGTTAGGTCAAAGTGAAAATACTGCCACTATGAAATGGCAGACGGCAAGAGGAGGCCAGGATAAGCTCCATGCTGGCTGTGGAGGACACTGGTCATAATGATGGCTGTACAAGGAGCTCAAAGGATCCATCTGCAACTGACAAACCAAACAGTACAAGTCTCCAGGGGACCGCGGGAATTGCTAAAAGGCAGTGAGGACAAAGGTAACCATTCAAACGAAAATGAAAACTTCTTATGTGGTCTATATATACAACGGAATAGTACTTGGCAATGAGAAAGAATCAAATCCCGCCATTTTCCACAATGTGGATGGAACTGGAGGGTACTATGCTGAGTGAAATAAATCGGGCAGAGAAAGACAGATACCATATGTTTTCACTCTTTTGTGGATCTTGAGAAACTTAAGAGAAGACCATGGGGGAAGGGAAGGGGACAAAATAGTTACAAACAAAGAGGGAGGGAGGCAAACTACAAGAGACTCTTAAATACAGAGAAGAAACTAAGGGTGGGGGGGCGGGGGAGAGGGGAAAGTGGATGATGGGCACTGAGGTGGGCACCATGTTGGGATGAGCACTGGGTGTTGTATGGAAGCCAGTTTGACAATAAATCACATTCATAATAAAAAAAAAAAAACGAAAATTAAATATCAAAATAAATTAAATAAATGATCAAAGAAAATGTCATCATTACAATCAATAGGACATAATACATAGTACTTATTATATAAAATACTATGAAAATGTTAAGACCAAGTATAACAATCATATAAATATTGGACCTAAATCGCCTTATGAAAAGGCTTAAATCGCCTATGAAAAGAAACCGACTTTCTATTGGCTTAAAAAAACAAGATCCAACTGTATGTTGGACACTTGAGGCACACTTTTTAAAAGGGATTCAGGAAGGCTAAAAATAAAGAGATAAGCAAAGCTATGTGAGGCAGATGGAGATAATAACAAAATAAGTATTACAATCTTGATATCGGACAAAGTAGAGTAAGTGGACTTCGAGGAAAGAGCTTTGTGACAGACACTTCCTAATGCTAAAAAAAGAAAAAAAAAACCCACATTGCACAATAAAAATAAATGGTAATGAATGTCAATGCACCCAGCAAAACTACAACTACAATTTGAAGTAGAAATTGTAGAAAATGATAGAAATCCAGATGGAAACACACTAACACAGGACACCATAACATACCACTTTCAGCACAAAAGAGACCAGTTAGACAAAAAGTAAGTAAGAACACACACAGTGTCCTAAACACCATAATCAATGAGACAGGCCATACAGAGAGATTTATGTATCTGACATGGGAGAATGTGCTTAAATATACACAGAATATCCACAAAAATTGATCACGTATTAGGTGACAATTAATCAATGTTTCATAAAGTAGAAAGATGACAAAGAATAGTTTCTGATCATGGTATGATAAAGCTAGAAATTAATTTTCAAAACCTAAAACTAAAATAAGAGAAATTCCAAATATATATATGTGATTAAAACACATATATATATCAGAGTACATGGGACATATTCAAAGCAGCGTTTATGGGACATATTTAAAAAAAAAAAAACAGTGATTAGGTAAAAATATTCATAGCCTTCAACACTTATTTCAGTAAAAATGGAGGAATTAAAAAGGCTTAATGCCAAACTCAAAAACCTAGAAGAAGAACAACAACAAAAGCACAAGGAAGGAAAAAGAAAGTTACATGTAGAAAATAATGAGGTAGGGACCCCTGGGTGGCTCAGTTGGTTAAACGCCCGACTCTTGATCTCAGCTCAGGTCATGATCTGAGGGTCTGTAGGTTCCAGCCCCACATCGGGCTCTGTGCTGACAGCTCAGAACCTGGGGCCTGCTTCAGATTCTGGGTATCCCTCTCTCTCTCTCTGCCCCTCCCCTGCTTGCTCTCTCTCTCTCTCTCTCTCTCTCTCTCTCTCAAAAATAAATGAACATTAAAAAATTAGGAAAAAAAAGAAATTAATGAGGTAGATTAAACCAATAAAGTCAAAATTCTGGATTTTTCCCCCAAAAATCAACAAAATAGGGTAACTAGTAGCTAAACTTAACCAAAGAATGAGAAAGCACAAATATGCAAAATAAGAGTGACAAAGGGGCAGGAAGTATCAGGACAGAAGAAGACTCATCCAGCTTCAGTTATCAAAACTGTCTGCTGTTAGCAGAGGAAGAGAAGCACATGATCAGTGGAAAGGAATAGAGAATCCAGAAATAGACCCACACAAATATGCCAAACTGATTTATGACAAATGTGTAAAATTAAGTCAGTGGAAGAAAGCAGACTAGCCTTGAACAACTGGTGTTAGAGTAATTGGACATCCAGAGGTGGAAGGAAGGAAGGAAGGAAGAAAGGAAGGAAGGAAGGAAGGAAGGAAAGGAGGGAGGGAGGGAGGGAGGGAGGGAGGGAGGACTTTGCTCAACCTAACTCCACTCTACACCTATAAAAATTAACTCAAAATAAATGATGGACTTTGCATAGCGAAAACTTGGGGATCTAAGGCTAGGCAAAGAATTCTTAAAATTAATACCAAAAGCACAATCCATAAAAGGAAAAAATGACTAAGTGGACGTCATCAAAATTAAAAATCTTTGTTCAAAGACGCTGCTAAGGGGGCAAAAAGACAAGATACAGATCAGGGGGAAATCTTGCAAACCACATGTCAGACAAGGGACTAGTATCTAAAATATACAAAGAACCCTCAAAACTCAACAGTAAAAAAAATAATAATAAAATAATTCAGTTAGCAAATGAACAAAGGTAGAAACATGCTTCACCAAAGAGCATATTCAATGGCCAACAAACACATGAAAAGATGTTCTGCCTCATTAGCCATTACAGAAATACACGTTAAAATCCCAAGGAGATTATCAGTACACATCTATCAGGGTGGTTAAAATAAAAATTAGTGACAACACCAAATGCTGACAAGGATATGGAGAAATGGGACCACTTGTCCATTTCTTTTGGGAAGGCTAAGTCCAGCTACTCTGAAAAACACTTTGGCAGATTCTTTGAAAGCTAAACATCTAACTACCACACCACCCAGAAGCTGGACTCCTGGGCCTTTATCCCAGAGGAACAGAAACTTATGGTCATACAAAAATCTGTACACAAATGTTTATTGCAACTTTATACGTAATAGCCAAAAACCTGGAAACACGCGGATGTCCTTTGATTGGTAAATGGCTAAACAAACGTGGTCCAGCCACCCCGCAGACCACTCAGCAATACGGAGGAAGGAAAGACAGATACACACAACAACTACAGGACTCCCCAGAGAATTATTTTCTGAGAAAACAGCCAATTCCCAAAGTCTACTTACTGTGTGATTCCATTTAGGTAACATTCTTGAAATGATAATATTATAGGCATGGAGAAGAGATGAGAGTGGTTGAAAGAATTAAAGAGGGGTAGGAATGAGATGGAAATAGGTGTGGCTAAAAGGGGCAACAGCCAGGACCCCCGCATCCTGGGTGGTGATGGAAACGTTCTGCCTTGACTGTATCAGTGTCAACATCCTGCTCCTAACAATGTACTACAGTTTTCAAGATGTTACTATTAGGGAAACTGTTTAAAGGGTACATGGATGTGGATCTCTCAATTATTTCTTACAATTGTATTTGAATCAACAAGTATCTCAAAATAAAAGGTTTAATTTTTAAAAAGTAACACTTTCCTTTTGTGTAAGAAAAAGGGAGAAAATAAGAAAATATACCTGTACTTGCTTATTGTAGCAAAAGAAACACAGGACAGATAAAGAGAAAACAGACTGGTTACCTACCTGATGAGAGGCATGGAGACAGTGACATTTCTCTGGGGTTGGCTCTTTTGCATGGTTTTACCTTTTGCTACATGCTAGTGTTTTACCTACTAAAAGAAAATCAACAAGGATGGAGAAGATCCCTAAAATCAAACACAAACGAAACACAAACCCAAAATTATACAAGCCAAAGTAAATATAAACCCAGAAGTAGGGAGAGGGAGACTAATCCAAGACTCTTGAACATAGTATTTCAACCACATGCCCTCAAACTAAAGACAAAAAGTGCTATGCACAAATTGAACCCTATTTAGTAGATTTGTTTTCTTCCATGGTACAGGTTAATTCTTATTTAACTACCTTATGTATCATTTTAGGATTCATAAAATGAATAAATATATTCAGAAAAATTTCTTCCACATTGGAGAAGGAAGTTCCACATTTGGAAAGATGAATGAATCCAATACCCAATGGTGTTGGATTGGAATTGGAATCATTATGAACGTGTGGTTTTACATACATACACACACACACGAACACATATGAAATAGATGTAGACATATATGTGTTTGTGTATTTATAAGTGTATACTCACACATGTTTCTTATCTTTTTCTATTAAGAGAGGGAGCACCTGGAAGCAACGGCACATGCGCGAATAAAAGTATCAATACCAATGAATGCACCTGGAATTCAAAAACTGTTCTCTACTAAAAGGAGCCAGGGATCCTTGAAGAGAGAGCTAATCCCAGGGCTTATGCAAGAAAAGTATAAGGCAACCTTGAAGGAACATTTTGTTGTGCCAGAAAATAAGGAAGGGCTAAAAAGAAAAAAAAAAAAAAAGAGGGACAAATGAATGGCCAATATAATCAACAGCATGGATGAATCTGAAAAGTCACTATGGTGAGAATTATCCTCACACAAGAGAATATGTACCATACATGCTCCATTTATATAAAACTCTAGAATGGAATCTAATCTATGTTGCTAGAACAGTGGTAGCTCCTGAGGAAGACGGGCTCAAGGAATGACTGGAAAGATACTTGAAAAACCTTCTTGGGAGGTGATGGCAGTATTCTATGTCTTGATAGGGGTTTAAGTCTCTTAGGTGAACGTACTGATCAAAATTCATCAAGTGGTCCGCTTAATATTTGTACATTGCACTGTATGTAAGTAGTAGCTAAAAAATGAACTATAAACAAATTTGGAACTCTAGACAATATCACGTCTGCCAAAAGGCTTAAGAATGAAGGGTAGTGACGGCTACAACTACTTTGAAATGCAACGTAAAAAGAAGAAGGATTGCTGGATGGATAATGGTTAGATATATAATAAAGCAAGCACAGTAAAATGTTAATTAAAGAATGCAGGTGATAAGTACATGGGTGTTCACCAAAAAAAAAAAGTCTTTTAACTTTCTGTGTGTCTGAAATTTTTCATGATAAAATGTAAAACATATGATGAGAATGTGTCACAAGGACACAGCAGCCAAATTGAAGAGGCTCCCAGTGACCAAATCTGTGACAATTTAACCATCAAAATAACTAGATTATAAACTATAGGACAAATATATTACCCACTGAATGTAACCTGGTCAATGTAACTCATTGACTAAAATGGGAATACATGAGTACATTATGGGTATAAATAAATAAATAAATGAGTGAGTAAATAAATGTAAGAAAGCAAAAGCTCTTGAATACAGTAGAAAGTACTAAGCAATAAATAAATTAGGAAAAAATACCATCTGGCAAAGATTATAATAATAATTGATCCAGACAAGCATCATCGGTGGATGCTAAAGCAAGTAGGTAAAAGTTCCATGCGTAATGAGATATTTACATATACATAAAATATCTCCTCACAAACACTAATTAATTACAAAGGAAAAAACAGTAACTTCACACCAGAGAAATGTAGCAGATAGCACCTTAACCCAGGATCAGAGTTAACAGCTCCAGGAATGGGATAGCTAGTACCATGTACCTTTTAATATGATGCACTGAGAAGGACCCAACATCACATCTCTGGTCTTCCTGCCAAAAATGCATGGCCTGAATCTAGTGAAGAAACATCAGACAGACCCAAGTCGAAAGACACTGTTCAAAATAACTACCTGGCCTGTGTTCTTCAAAAAATGTCAGGGTCATGAAAGACAAAGAAGGACGGAGGGACTGTTCCAGATTGTTGGAGATTAAAGACACGGGAATAAATATGAGATTTTAGATGGGATCTTAGACCAGATGATGGTGATGGTGATGATGATGGTGGTGGTGGTGGTGGTGGTGATTACATTTCGCTCTAAAGGACACTACTGGAACATAGCTGGTTGCAGGAATGAAATCTAGACTGGATAATCGTATCCTATCAGTGCTGTTTTCCTGATTTGGATCACAGTACTGAGTTATGCAGGAGAATGTCCTAGTTCTTAGGAAATGTGCAGTAAAGTGTTTAGGACTAATGGGGCATCTTGTCTGAAGGTTGCTTTCAAGTGGTTCAGAAAAAAATGTACACGCACACCCGTAGAGAATGATAAAGCAAAAATGATAAAAATGTCAACAGTTGGGGAATCTGGGTGCAGGGCATAGATTTCTTTGCACTATTCTGACAACTTTTCTGAAACTTTGAGATTATTTCAAAATGAAAAGTTTTTAAATATAAACTAAAAAGAAGATGCTACATAACAGAGGTTGCTCTGGTTCTGACTGGTCTCTCCTGGTCCAACATGAAGAAATGAAGCCACCTCTTCAGAAATTTCTAAAGACTGAGCTGCTATGGTCATTTGACACTCACTGAAGAGACACAACGTTCAAGGTACAAACCAGAAGCCACCCAACCAAGGTGACCTGCAGAGTAGACAGGCAATGCTCTTGGGTTGAGGAGTGAGGTCGTTTTATACATTGTTCTGGCCGCTTCCAACAGACTGTGGCTGACGGAGCCCTGAGTTCTTTCAAAGACAGTGCCAAGGAACAGGCTTGACAGCTGCCTCCCCCTCCCAGCTCTGGAACCACCATCAAAGATGCAATTAATAATCCAAGGGCAAGACTCCTCTGTCTCATACAGCCTCGGATACCAATCAGCCCCAAAGTGTTAATAGATCAACAGTTATCTCTAATACCAAATACAATTTGCATTTAAGATGACATCTGCAATATTTTAAAAGCCAAAGTCTAAAACAACAAACTTGGCGTTTTTTCTGAGTAGCAATTAACACAGTGACTAATCCTATCAAGGAGACGGTAATTGGCATGGAGATATCCTTCTCACACCAGCAGCAGGTTGAAAACCTTAATCCTAACCTCTTTTTAACAGCACACACTCTAGAGCATCTCTGCTCATCAAGGAAACTAATGCAATTATTAAGGACAAGGGTAATTACCCTACAGCTTGAACAACAAAAAATAAAAGTGTTCAAACAGCAGTCACACAGGAGAAGGATGGGAGGCTTGACTCATGGAAGAAGGCTATTTCTGTGCCATGGCCATACCAGGGCTAGGCTATGGTACCTCCGTGGCCCTGCTCAGGGCAGACGGTCAACCGCAGCCCCACGCCAGCCAGTTCTGCCCAGCACTGGCCACTCCAGGACACAGCTTCCTATACAAAGCTCCCAAGTGCTAATCGAATTGAGTAAGCGTTCCCAAGGAGATGACCCATGAAACATCTAACACGTATCATCAGGCTGGGTCTCTTCCATATCTCTGGAACCCACTATGCTCATTCTGAGCACACTCAGGTTATTCTCCCCAAGTACGATGCCGTTCCCCAGAATCTGTGTAGAGTTTACCCATTCTTTAGGGCTTCAAGTTTTAGGAAGCAGTCCTAAACCACCCCAGCCCTCAGTGAACACTGAGTACTATAAGCCCCTCTCGTCCAAACGACGACAGCAAAACACAGAGGGGCACGTGTTCACCCATTACTTCATGTGGGCTGGCTCTATTTGCACCCTCAAAGAACCACACGGTTTCACAAGTCATGCCCCTGACCTAGGCACCGGGCTAGACAAACAGAAAAGTTCTGGCAACAACCCCACAAGCTCTCAGATGCTCACACACCCACTGCTCTGTGGGGTAAGGAGGCGGGGGTCGGGGGGGGGGGGTTCTTTGCACCTGTGGGTATTTCAGCTGACGGGATAATTATAGAACTTTTAGTGAAGCCCACAGTATGTGTTTAACAAATCAATGAATGAATAAGTGAAATGAAAGAATAAAGCCAACTAGGATGAACTGGGCCAGTGTGCTTGATAGCCTTAGCAAGTGGGCCTCGTAAGGCTGTGGACGAGATGTCCACACAGACCAGCTGGCTTCCCCCTCCAGCACTGCTTGGCATGAACTGTCTACACCTGCAGTGCCGCCCAGCTGCCTCAAGGGTGCGCTGTGGGCCATGGCAGGACCAGGCAAGCGTGAAAGACGCTTCCAACTCTGAAGGGACATGTAACCCTTACGTAAAGTGGATGAGGTGGCACTCTGTTGAGCATGGAAACTTCTTACCCATATGGTATGACCAAAGCTTAGTCACACACCCGGTTCTGGCTGGCAGCAGAATGAGGGAATTGCTAATTAAGGAAACACCTGAACCTGGGTATGTAGGCACTCAGCTTTGAGAAGTCCGGGAGAGGTAGCAGGGCCCAGACACCAAGAGGAAAGCAAGAGCGCCACTCTCAGAAAGGCCGAAAAGACTGGAGCAGGGCTCCAACCCTGGGGGCACCAGGGGCTCAGCATAAACTACAGCATGGGGAGCAGTACAGAGCCAGTGGTCTGGTCACAAGAAACAAAGGCGAGGCAGCTGGTGCTAGGTCACAACTGGACCGGCCACCGCATCTCATGACAGAGGATCCTGAAATGTGCCCACTTAGGAGGAAGGTTGATTCTGCTGGACAGGAAGTAGGTGGAATTCAGATGGAAGTTCCACTAGGTGACCCGGCCTCTAAGGTGAAATTTAAGTTGTGCATGATTGTACAGGTTAGAAAGACAGGGGAGGTGTCTTTGGTGTTGTATGCATTTTTACTAGGATGAATTTAGCCTGTTTAAAGCACAAAGAAATTCAATGACAGCCTTTCCTACTGAATTTGTAATATGATGCGAAGAAAGAAATATGCCCTTTTCTTTTTACATTCATTGTATGCAAACCTTTCTGTCTGCATCAGCAACCTGGCCCATAATATCCTCAGGGGGTCTCGTTGGTGTTGTCTATGGTATCTTCTAAGGTAAACATGTCTTCTCTTCCAATTAGGTTGTAAGCCCCCTAAAGGTGGGAAGTGGGCCTAATTCATCACTAAATCCTGTACAGAGCCTAGCAAAGGGCCAGATTCAGGCTGTTACTCAGCCGGTTGTTGATAATCTTATAGCACTAATAAATACAATGAACTCAGCAAAGAAATTCCACTCGGAGGCCTGACCTGAGGCTGTCCTCATCTAATGAATTGTACATTTAATTTTATAGAAGTCCTTTCCCTCAAAGGTATGAAAGAGTCATCATAGCTCCCAATTCTTATCGAGCTAAGCACTTCTCAGTGAGAGGAGGGCACTGAGAGAAGGAGGTATTAGGGCTGCAACCCACACAGTCTGTGTCCTTGCGGGAGGGATCATCTTGGGTCAGAATTTAGAACCAAGAGGTTAAGAACAGTCATTAAAAACCATATTTCTCTGCCATTTGCTACCCATCAGATTGGCCAAATTTAAGGATTGACCATGGCTAATGCTGGCAAAACCATGAAGCAACACACTCACACACTAGAGATGAGAGTGAGAAGTGATAGAACAACTTCGGAAAACCACTCGGCAATTCTGACAAATAGGAAACATTCTAAATGTCCATCCAACATATAAATATTTATCCATGGTATATTCACACAATGGAACAGAATACAGCAGTGAAAATAAATAAGCTAGAATGACAGGCATCCACACAGATAAATCTCAAAAAAAGAAATATGTTGGGGAAAAACCCCACATTTATAACCCAAATCAAAAAAAGGATTCAATAAAGTAGTAGAATATGAAATCAACATTCAGAAATCAATAGCAGGGGGAAAATCCTATTCAAAATGGCAACAAGATAAAATGTGCAGGAATAAACTTAGCAAGGGATATACAAAACTGCTATAAGGAAACTTTTTAAACTAACACAAAACACAAAAGCCTTCTTGAACAAATGGGAAGATGCAAGTTTTTCTCGGATAGGACAATTTGATATTATAAAGACATCAGTTCTCCCTAAGTTAATTTATAAGTTTAATGATATTAATGGAGCTAGACAAATTGATATTAAAGTTCATATGAAAAAATAAACCTTTGAGAATAGCCAGGAAAACACTGAGAAAGAAAAGCCTGAAGGGGAAGTAAATCCTACCAGACATTAAAAATACTACGAAGTATCCACAATTAAAACAATGTAGCACTGGTGTGCAGAACAGACATAGAAATGAAGTAGATACAGATGCAGCTATATTTGGAAATTTTGTATATTTTAAAGATGGCCTCTGGGGTGCCTGGGTGGCTCAGTCTGTTGAGCGTCCAACTTCGGCTCAGGTAACGACCTCAGAGTTCGTGGGTTCGAGCCCTGTGTCAGGCTCTGTGCTGACAGCTCAGAGCCTGGAGCCTGCTTCAGATTCAGTCTCTCCCTCTCTCTCTGCCCCTCCCCCACTTGCAGGCTGCCTCTCTAAATAAATAAATAAATAAATAAATAAATAAATAAATAAACAAACATTACAAAAAAATTAAAGATGGCCTCTAAAATCACTGAAGGAAAAAAGATTTTTTAATAAGTGTTGCTGGGACAACTGGCTAACAATTTGGAAAAAGATAAAATTATATCCCCATCTCACATCAAACATAAGAAAAAGTTCCAAATGTATCAAAGATGTAAATATAGAAAATGAAGCCACAGAATTATTAGAAGAAAATGTGGGTAAATTCCTTTATGAGCCGAGTATAAGGAGATATTTTATTACTATGATTCAAAAATACAGACGTAATAAAACATTGATAAATCTGACTACATAAAATAAAACATTTTGCACACGAGACACACTTTAAATTCAAAGATACAAATAGGCTGGAAATAAAATTATGGGCAAAATGTATCATGCAAACAACCACAAGAAAGTTGGAGTGACTATGTGAATATCAGACAAAATAGACTTTAAACAAAGATAAAGAAGAACATTTCATGATGATGAAGGTCTCAATGCATCAAGAAATATAACAATTACAAGCACAGATGCACCAAAGAAACACTGACAGGTGAAGGTAGAAATAGACAATTCTTCCACAATATTTAAAGACTTCAATATCCTACTTCCAATAATGGATAGAATGAGTAGGTAGACTATCAACAAGTAAATGGAAGACCTGGAAGACTATAAGCCTGTTTACCTACCAGACATCTTTAGAACACTCCACCCAACAATAGAATGTACATTCCTCTCAAGGGCACAGGCACATTCTCTAACACAGACCACATGCTAGGCTATAAAACAAACCCCAGTACACATAAAAGGATAGAAATGATACAAAGCATGTTCTCTAATTACATTGAAATGAAATTAGAAATCATCAATAGCACAAAAAACTTGGGGGAAACTCATAACTATGTGTAAATTATACAGGGCACTCCTAAATAACCAATTGGCTAAATAATTTCAATGGTACATCAGAAAATACATTGAGATAAATGAAAATGGAAACACAAGATACTAAAACATGGGAAGCAGCAAAAGCAGTGCTTAGAGAGAAAAATATAAAAGAAAAAAATCTCAAGTCAAAAACCTAACCTTCCACCTTAAGATTTGGGGGTGGGGGAAGAAGAGTGGGTCACCTGGGTGGCTCAGTTGGTTAAGCATCTGACTTCGGCTGGGGTCGTGATCTCACAGCTCATGGTCTCTGTGCTTACAGCTGGTCTCTGGGCTGACAGCTCAGAGCCTAGAGCCCGCTTCAGATTCTGTGTCTCCCTCTCTCTCTGTCCTCCTCTGCTTGCTCTCTCACTCTCTCTCTCAAAAATAAATAAACATTAATTTAAAAAAAAAGGGCAGAGTAAACCCTAAAACAAGAAGAAGGAAGGAAGGAATAAACGTTACAGTGGAACCTAATAGAGAACTGAAAAACACAGAGAAAATCAATAAAACAAAAAGCAGGCTCTTTGAAAAGAACAACAAAATTGACAAATCTTTAGCTACATTGACCAAGAAGAAAAGAGAAGATTCAAATTACTAGAGCTAGAAATGAAAGAGAGGACATTGCTCTGACCCTATAGAAAGGAAAAGGATTAGGAAGGAATCCCATAAGCAACTGTAAACCAACAAATTAGATAACTTATATAAGATAAGGAAATTTCTAGAAAGCCAGGAACTACTAAAACAGACACAAGAAGAAATGGACAATCTAAATATACCTGTAACAAGTAAAGAGACTGAATTAGTAATCAAAAAATTACCCACAACGAAAATCCCAGACTGAGTTGGCTTCACCACTGAATTCTACCAGACATTTAAAGAATAATTAATCCTTTACAATTCTTTCTTCACAAACCCTTCCAAAAACTGTAAGAGGAGAGAGAACACCGTTCAATTCATTTTATAAAACCAGCATTACCCTGATACCAAAACCAGACCAGGACATAACAAGAAAAGCAACTACTCGCCAATAACTTCTAGGAATATGCATGCAAAAATCTTCAGCAAAATAGGGGTGCCTGGGTGGCTCAGTCAGTTAAGCATCTGACTTCGACTCGGGTCATGATACCACAGCTAGGGAGTTCGAGCCCCACACTGGGCTCTGTGCTGACAGCTTAGAGCCCAGAGCCTGCTTCGGTTTCTCTCTCCCTCTCTCTCTCTGAAATAAGTATTAAAAAGTTTTTTTTTTTTAATCTTCAGCAGAATACTAGCAAACTGAATCCACCAACATAACAGTAGTCCTCCCTTACCTGTGGTCTGCTTTCCATGGTTTCAGCTACCCGTGGCCAACCACGGTATGGAAGCAGATGTTCCTTCTCCTGACATGTCGTCAGAAGGCCAAAAGCAGCCAAAACTACCTTACAATGCCCACATCATTCACCTCATTTCGTCTTCATTTCATCACAAAGGCATTTTATCATCTCCCATCATCACCAGAAAGATGAATACAGCACAATAAGGTATTTGAGAGGGAAAGGCCATACTCACATAACTTATAGTACAGTAGATTATTGTATTTTTAGTACCTATACATATACACACACACGTATATAGTATATATAGTACAATTGATTATTTTACTATTAGTTATTGTTGTTAATCTTTTACCATGCCAAATTGATAAAGTAAACTTATAATAGGTATGTGCATATGGAAAAACATAGTATATATAGGATTCAACACTATTCATGGTTTCAGATATCCAGTGGGGTCTTGGAACAAATTACCCATAGATAAGTGAGGATTACTACATTAAAAGAATTGTACATTATGACCAAGTGAGATTTATAACAGGAATTAAGATTTGTTCAACATCTGAAAAGCAACAAAGTAATACATCATATAAATAGATCAAAAAACAAAATCACATGATCATCTCAAAAGACACAGAACAAACTTTTGATAAAATCCAACACCCTTTCATGATAAAAAAAAAAAAAAAAAAAAAACTCAACAAATTAGAAGGGAATTTCCTTAACCTGATAAAGAGCATCTACAGAAGATTCACATTATCATAATTAATGGTGAAAGACTAGACGTTTCCCCTAAGATCAAGAACAAATAAGGATGTCACCTCTCACTACTTCCATTCAACATTTGCACTGGAAGTTCTAGACAGGGAAGCTAGCTAGGCAAGAAACAGAAACATAAGACATCCAGATTGGAAAGGAAGAAATAAAAATATCTCCGTTCACAGATGAGATGATCTTGTATATAAAAAATCCTAAGGAATCCACTAAGAAAACCTATTAGAACTAATGAACAAGTCCAACAAAGTTGCAGGATACAAGGTCAATAAACAAAATCAATTGTATTTGTATACACTTGACAATGAACAATCTAAAAATAAAATTTAAAAAGCAATTCCATTCCCTAAGCCATCAAAAAGAATAAAAAACTTAGACATAAATTTAACAAGAGAAGTACAAAACTACGCTGTGAAACCTACAAAACACTGTTGGAAGAAACAGTAAGAAACAGACCTAAATTAATGGAAAAAAAATCAATGTTCATGGGTTCAAAGTCTTAACATTAAGAGCAATACTCCCCAAACTGAATCTACAGATTCAACACAAGAATTCTACCTGACTTCTTTGTAGATATTGACAACTTGATTCTAAAATTCATATGGAATTTACAAGAGACACAGAATAGACCAAAATAATCCTTTAAAAAGAACAAAGTAGGAGGACCCACACCTCCCATATTCAAAATTCACTACAGAGCAATGGCAATCAAGACAGTGTGGTAGTTGAATAAAGACAGACATATTGCTCAAGAGAATAGAATTGAGAGTCAGAAAGAAACCCATACATCTACTGTCAGTTGATGTTCAAAAAAAGCACCAGGACCATTTAATCAGGAAAGAAAAATGTTTTCAACAAATGGTGCTGGGACAACTGGACAGCTACATACAAAGGGATGAAAATGGACCCTTACCTCACACCACACACACACACACACACACACACACACACACACACTAACCCAAAATTGGTGAATCAGAGCACTAAACATAAGTGCTAAAACTAAAAAATTCTTAGAATAAAACACAGAAGTACATCTTCATGACCTAGAAGTCCACAAAGCATGTGGATAGGACACCAAAAGCATGAGCAACAAAAGAAAAAATAGATAAATTGGACCTAATCAAAATTTAACATTTTTGTGCTTCAAAGGACACCATCAAAAAGTGAAGAGACAACCCACAGAATGGGAGGAAATATTTGCAAACGACATATCTGGTAAGGGACTTGTATGTAGAATACGTAAAGAACTCTTACAACCTAATAATAAAAAGCCAAGCAAATGGAAGACATTCAAGCATACACATTAGTCATCAGGAATATGTACATCAAAACTACAGTGAGATACCACTTCCCATCCACTGTGATGTCTAGAATCAAAAAGTCAGATGGCAACAAGTGTTGACAGAGAAACTGGAACCTTCATCCACTGCTGGTGGGAAGGTAAAAAGTTGCTGCCCCTTTGGGAAATGGGCTGTTTCTGGCAGTTTCTCAAATGATTAGAGTGACCATATGACCCAGGACTTCCACTACTAGGTATACACCCAAAAGAAACGAAAACTATGTCTACACAAAAAAATGGTACACAAATAGCATCTTTATTCATAATAACCTTACAACATAATAACCACAAATAGAAACAACCCAAATGTCCATCAACAGACAAATGGGTAAACAAAATGTGTGGTGGAATACTATCTGGTCATCAAAAGGAATGAAGCGCTGACTTGAATGAACAACTTGAATGAACACTGAAAACACTAGAATGTGTGAAAGAAGCCAGGCATGAAAGTCTGTGTATTATGTGATTTCGTTCACATGAGAGTCCAGAAGAAAGAAATCTGTAGACCGTGAAAGTGGATCCATGGGTTGCATGGGGCCAAGGGGGTAGGGACAGGAGAGAAGGAGACAATGGATTTATAGCTAAATGATATGGGGATTCTTTGAGGTGATCAATATGCTTAAAATTAATGGTGGCACATATGTGTGACCATACTAAAAGCTATTGAAGTATACACTTGAAATGGTTAAATTGTATAGTATGTGAGTTATATCATAATAAATCTGTTTTTACTTATTTTTATTTTTTTTTAATGTTGATTTATTTTTGAGAGCCAGAGAAAAAGAGGGAGACAGAGAGAGGATCCGAAGCAGGCTCTGCACACAGCAGAGAGCCCGACACAGGGCTCAAACTCAGGAACCATGAGACCATGACCTGAGCCAATGTCAAGAGCTGGATGCTTAACCAATGGAGCCACCCAGGCATCTCAATAAAGCCGTTTTTAGACATCTAAAATTTTTTTTCAATTTGTTGAGAAACAAGATTTTCACACAGTCCCCAACGGCCACCTCATGAAACACTCATCAATTACAAACAGGAAAATAGCTTACGCTCCTGTAAAAGAAACCAGGCAGAGCCCACCTGAACCATATGATCAGGTAACACCACTGGCAATGAGACAGACAGGCATCGTGTGGCTCCCATAAGATGCCTGGAGGAGGCCACAGCATCACTTCTGTCGTGCTTCGGACAAAACCGTGCATCTTAGTCTAACGATGAGGAAACATCAGACAAACCAGAACTGAAGGGGCAGCAGCACACTACCAGGCCTGTCCTTTGAAAACCTGCCACACGCAAGAACGAAAGAAAACAGACTGAGGAGCTGCTCCCCGTGAGAACAGACGGAAGAGTCAGGACAATGACACGGAGCCCTCCCACGTCAGGTCCCAGGCCAAACCCAAAACCCATTTGGTTTGCTTCCGCCATAAAGAACATCAGTGGCACAACTGCTGAAATTTCTACAGCGTCTGAGGGCCAGATGACAGCACAGAATCAATGCTAATTTCCTCATTTTGATACTTCTGCTCCCATAAAAGAACACCCCTGGTCCAAGAACACCCCTGGTCCTAGGACACATGCCCTCAATTATTTAGAGGTAAAGGAGCATCTCCAACTTACCTCAGGTGTCCCAGGAGAAAAGTAAAATGTTACCTATATACACAATTTCAGATCTGTGTGTGTGTGTGTGTATGTGTGTGTGCACGCGCACACGCGTGTGGGAGGGTTGGGTCTGCGTGCATATCCAGAGACGGGAAATGATGACGCATATGTACTAAAATGTTAACAACTGTGGAATCTGGAGAATGATACACAAGTGACATTTGTATTATTTTTTGCAACTTTTCAAACTCATTTCAATTACAAAAATTTAATTTGGAAAGTGTTTGCAGTACATGCAGCGATTTATATAAAGTTTCAAAACGTGGAAGGAAGTTACTTATTAAGAATACATACATGCAGAGCAAGAATACAGAAACATTCACGACAGTGGCTCTAAGAAAGAGCGCGGTGTACAGAATAGCTGTGTTTTGCTTCTCAAGCTAACGGTGGGGTGGGACCGTGCAGTTATTATTTATATTTTTGTATAGCTAAAATATTGAATACTAGTTTCTTTATTAAAAACACCCAACTCCTCTCCCTTCACCCATCCAGCACTCCCGGCCTCCGGCAATGCGGGGCCTCGTAGCACAGCCGGTTCCCTCTTGCCCCCAGATGTATTGCAATAGCACCGAGAAATTCTTACTGCACACAGGGGAGGGATTCCCTGGAGAAAGAGACCCGGGACAGAGAGCCTCACACACACGTCATTCGCCGCAGCAGAAAGGAAGACGGCTTACCAGACGGCAAGCAGCTGGAAACTTTTGCACAGGACAGGGGAGGGGAAGCCTCTGCACCAGGAATGGGGGTGTTTGGAGCCACAGGGGCAGATGGCTTCCTGGCCTCAGGGAGGAGCCTGGCAGGTGCACCAAGGTCTGGGGAGCAGTCTGGGGTCCCACTGCTGACTGCAGAAGCAGGCATTCCCAAAGATACCGAGCCGGCAGGGCGCTGTCCTCCCTAATACCACACCACGCCCGGACTGTGGTGGTAAAGGAAGTGGCATCCGCCTGAATCACAAATGGCCCTCTGGACCGGGAGCACGCGGCTGACCTCCATTGGCTTCCCTGACAGTCGGGCTGGAGGAGGCCCGTATGGGCAGGAAGGCCAGCACCAGCAGAGGAGGGAGTGCCAGCTGGAACCCAAGCCCCACAGCAGGGCTGGGGACAGGTCTCCACCTGCCCTCTGAGCAACATGTCAAGTGCAGAGCCAGCCAACAAGATGGAGAGGGCACCTACCACAAGCCATGCAGTCCTCCAGGCTCTCAGAGAGAAGTGGGGGAAACAGATAGCAGCCTCTGTCCTCCCTGGACAACCTCAGAGCAAAGATGAGGAACGAGAAATAGGTAGGAAGTCAGTGGGTAAGGGGAAAGGCGGTTCCAGACCATGACCCCAAGCAGAAGCCGGCCTTCTGCCTCTTGCTGGGTCCCATAAGCAGTGGCCGACATGGCCAAGAGCATGAATGACATTGAGACCGCTGGGTCACTGGGGTCCTGGTTGGCTGTGAGTCTGCTCAAGGCTACGTGAGGAGTGCTAGAGGCTTCAGAGCAAAGTGACAGGTTTCCGAAGACTTGTCAAGTGTTTGTAGCCACCACAGTCCGAGGGGGCCACCAGGGTGCATGCTGGGTCAGCACCTGACCTCGCAAATGGGCTTCTCATTTGCCTCTCATCGTGTTGCTTCCTGTAAGAAGTCAGGGTTGGGACTGGGGGTGCAGGGGTGAGGTACCTAGGGTGCAAACTGTCGGGAGGTGCTCCTCTGGGGGTCCTGGAACACAGGGTCAGCACCTGAGGGTCTCGGCCCTGCTAAGAGCGCTGAGCAGGGCCCATGGGGGGAGAGCCACACGCTTGAACACATCTGCCTTTCATGCAAGACAAGAGCCTGGATTCTTGGGTCTGGGGGGCACCTTGATACTCTAGAACTTACTGAGAAGCTAGGCCTTGGCCTGCTATTCTTTGGAACGCTTTCTGTATCCTGAAAAGGGGCATGGCCAGGAGTCAAAGACCTCTCCTGCAGTCAGTCTTCTGGCTAAGTGACCTTAAGCAAGATTTCCAACCTCTGGAAGTCTGTCTCCTCATCTATGAAAATGGAGTAAAAATACTCTGGTTGTTGACAGAAGTCAAGGAGATTAAAAAAAAATTGTTTAAGCACATACAGGGCCTGCTACAGAGGGGCGGTTATCACAAGCGTTCTCTGCCCCTTCCTACTTTCTTCTCCCCCAAGGACATCCCACGCTCTAGTTCCTAAAAAGACCAGCTACCTCTCAAGTCTCAAGGAGCTGGGAGCCCATGGTATCTTGGGAAATGATGCTAAATCTTGGCGTGAAAATGCCCACACCCAGTGGAATCAGACATCTCCAGAATGCAGCCTGCACCACTGGGAAGCCTCTACCTGTCTTTGGGACCCCGAAAATTCCTTCCTGTCACACAGTTCTGGACGCAGCTAACCCCTATCCCAGACAGTGGACCCCGCCTTGCCTCGGCCAAATCTAGTCAGCGCTTCTGGTCTCCACATCTCACATCTTTTCCGAGGCCGTGTTTGCGCCCACCAGCCTCGGTCAACCTCGTGCCCCGTGTTTTGGCAAGGGTCCACGAGCGGCTTCCAGTTCTCAGATGGTTTCCCTGGTTAACTTTCCCATGAATTTCACACTTCTGGAGTTCAAGAACCACATACATATTCTATTTTTTCTGCATTTTCCAAGGCTCATGGCACAGTGCCAGACTACCAGTATGTGAATAATAGGTACTTATGGACTTGAAGGTAATAAAATATATATTCATTTAAATTTTTTAATTAGAAAAAATGACTAGAATTTGATAATGAAAGTTCTGCCTCATGGACCAAACTCGAACTTCTTCTAGAAACACTTTTTTTTCATGGACTTTGCAGGGAACCAAGCAATTAATGCCTTTTCATTACAATTTAGGACTGAAACTGGAATATTAAAATTGCCATTCAGTGGAATGTGCATGAAATGCTGAGAATCTCCTGGTGAATAATTCCTGGTTATAATGACACGCTATAGACTTAAATCTTACTCCTAGATGTGAAAAAAAGACAGTTAAATCAACTTTGTCCATTTAAATATCATTTCGAGATATCTAGAACCCATCTCTTTATTGCTCAACAACCCCTGGCAATTTCTTTTGCCCTCATTTATTTCTGGTTCCAAAGGGAATCCTGTCTGATTTATTGGAAATTAGTTCTTACAGCTAGTAAATGCTTTAAACTGTTTTCGTATAAATCACTCCAAAATCTGCTAGCGCACTGAAGCCTGGTCCGAGTGCTTTCCTCCGGCGGCACTGAGCATCAGCCTGCCCTCTCTCCCAGGGACAGGGACAGGCACGTCCTCCTCTCCTCCGCCCCCAGGAAAGCCCCACGGAGGAGGCAGATGGGTGTGTAAAGAAACTTAGGTTTTCTACACACACACACACACACACACACACACACACACACTCCATCAGACGCTCCTTCACCTTCGTCTGCAGACACTGATTGGCTACATTTCAGCGGGTTGACAAGCCAGCTTCCTCACAGGATCAGAGTTGGCTGTGGAAGAGGTACAGCGTGTGGATGAGTGTGAGCACGCTGTGTGCAATGGAGGCTGTGCGCTCGGCCCCACCTGTGCCAGCCAGGGCAGGTTAGACTGTGCTGGAAGAATGATGAGGGCTTATCTCCTGCTCACACCACACAGTCGTTCGGGCTCAGTTCCGGGCTCGGTCGCACGCGGTCCTCACCCAGGGAACTAAGCTGGTGGACGCTCATCCCTGCATCTTCGAATTGGTGCTGTGAAGTGACACATGTCATTTCTACTCACGTGTCACCGGCCAAAGAAAGTGACATGGTCACCCCAAACATCAAAAGCCCGGAGGAAGGGGAAGCCCATCATATATGCCCAGAAGGTGGACAGCTTCTGGCTGATGGTGACCATGCTACCCGGCGTTTCCCTCGTGTGGGCAAGATGCGATCATTGCTGGTGTGTGTGTGTGTGTGTGTGTGTGTGTGCGCGCGCGCACGTGCGTGGGCGCGTGTGTGCGTGTGTGTTCACCATAAAACCAGGAACGTTCTGCCTGGCCAGCAGGCATCTTTCTACTCTGAAGAGTCTGACACTTTGCCACACTGTAGCCCTTGAGATGCCTAACACACTCTTTATCAGAATCAATCTTAAAAACAAATGGTTGTTATTTAGGTAACTACTAGGAATAGAAAGAGAGCTCTTCAAATTGACAAAGAAGAAGGAGTGAGGGAGGGGTGGAGGTCTTGGAGGCGTGAGTGGAAAATAAAAATCCTAGGATCCTAAGCCTCTTCACAAAAGAGAAAAGCCAAACCCTCCTCATAGCGCGGAGACGCTTTTCACAAGAGCTCGGGGTGTGGGGGCGCACTGCTCAGACCCCCAGTTCTCCTTATGGGGCTCCAGGTAGATGAAACACAGCGAGTTATCCTCCTTGCCCTCTCCCCTTCTGGTTTTGCACGAAAAAAGAGCTATTTTCAGAAGAAATCCTCCAAGTATTGCTGTAACACAGCAGGATGTAACGTTCACCACAATAACAAATGTATGTAAAAGATCATCGGTTAGAAATCATTTTTAAGTTGAGATAGCGTTCAAAGGCAAAGATGATCTATATGCTGAAAGACAGGGCCCATAGATCTTTTGGAGAAATGATAGGGCCTTATTTAATGATTTAAAGAACAGCACTAGAAAAAAAATAATTCCATATATAAATATTTAAATATAGTTTATTATATTCAATACCTGTCCAAATATATCCTCTGCACAGATCTCTTCCAACTGCATTCAAAGCTAGACAACTCCAAGAATACTGGAAAGTATCAAAACACATCGGCGAGAAAACTTTGCCATGCGCTTAGAAGACAGGGCTGTTTTTTAAAACTGACGTGACCAGAAAAGCGGCTGTATTTTCACTGGATTTTGAAGAGAGAAGGCAACTGCAGAAGGAGAGAACTTAGTAAAAATACTCTTTTATTCTTTTTCATGTCATACTTCTAAAGACCGCATTTCAGGAGTTAACAATACTTCATATTGTTAGGTTCAAGTCTGTATTTAAAATGCAGCCTCCACCTTTGAGGCGCACATACGCGTATGTAAATGTACACGATGCTTCCGTTCATGCGCATCTGTCTACCTATCGATGAGATTTGGTGCTGAGGGCATGAGAGAGTTTCAGTAAAATATAGGTTACCACTATGCTCTGTTGCCGTCTTCAAGGGCCCTGTCAGTTCAGCATCAGAGATTGTGGAAATCGCTAATGGAAATCTGACAGCTGGTGACAACTTCAAGCCAGGAGCCTCTTCTAGAAAATCTGTCTGAAAACCTGCGGGAGTACCCAGAGAAAATGATTTTCCAGGCCCCGCACTCCTCTGCTGCTGCATGCTTGCAGAACTCCGGGCTCCAATTCTGTCAAGTGGCACCGCGTTCAGAAGAGCCTCCGCCTCGGCTCTCCGCGCTTGGCCCAAGCTCCTGCCTCACTCTCCCCTGGACGGGCACCCACGGGTGGAATTCATGTCTCCAGCGTCTGTGCCCTTCACCTCTCCTCCCAGACCGTCCCCTCCTGCGGCAGCTGGAGTCCCACGCATCTTATCTACCATTATCAGAAACGTCAACGGTTTCCAAGAAACAGCTGCAATTGGGCTGCAGTAACCTACTTAAGTACCATAAATTCCAGAAGGCGCTTGGCTTTCATGGGCGATGTGTGACTTGAAAAATGACACACTCTTGAGAGAGCAAACGACCGTTTTTAAAGGACCGGCGGGAGATGCCGGACTCCGGGGTCTGGCGCCTCGAGCGGAGCCCTGCCCAGGTGTGGCCTGAACCCAAGCTCTGTCTGCGTGATGAAATCGGGTGGCTCGCACGGAGCTCTCAGAGCGTGACTCAGGACCTTGCTCTCATGCTCGCCCAATGCAGATCGCGCTCACATTCCCAGCTCTTGCTCCTGCGGGGAAGTCGACACTTACTACCTATCCACCGCCGGGTTCAGACCCTAGGCCCGCCAGAGACCCAGGGTGCAACTTCTGGCGCGTCACGTAACCCCACTGAGCCTCGCTTCTTCCCTGTAGGAGTCGTGGGCCTCAGCTGGAAGGTGGGGAAGGGGCCACGATGCTCAGAGAGCCGCCCGCACCACGCCTGGCAGGGAGCAGGCACTCAGGACCAGGTCTTTACTAGAGATACCACCGGTCCAGGGAAGGGCGCTCACCTCAAGGGTGAGCATCAGTCACACCCACCGACGTTCCATCTGAGCGGCCCGTGGCCTCGGGTGCCAGCTCTAACTCAAGAATCCCCAAATGCGTGATCCCAGGCACTCCATCCTATAATGACTATATTTCCCCCATCAGGCTGTCCGGTTTCAGCCCCTTCTCAAACTGGGATTTGCCCCAAAGGACTCGCATGTGCCTCGAGAAAACATAAAACCTTCTGGAGGTTGCAGCCACCAACGGTGAATAAAGTGATGCCTTCTTAGCTGAAGGCCAAGTGCCAAAGCCCTGGGCCAGGTTAGACACCACACAGCACGAAGTGAGCTCCCAGGTTGGTGAAAGCCTAGCCCCAAGGTGACAAAAAATGCAGACGACGGGGCTAGCCGCTAACACTAGTCCAACATCGGTGCGTGTCTTACGTATCTGGTCCTGAACACAGACGACAGTAGATGCATATTGACGTGTGATTATTCAAATTAATGAGCCTCAGATCTTTCTAACAGTTCCTAATAAAAAATGGCACGAATACCCCACCAGCTCTTGAAACATGCTGAGGGGACCGGACACCACGGGCATCGGCCCATTTCACAGGTGGGGATGTCGAGTCACAGAGAAGCAGGAACACACATCCAGGGTGACAGAGCACATTCCCAGGGTTCTCAGGAAGTGAGCCCAGCTCCTTGATGCCCAGCTGTTCTGTGCCGTCCTCACCACAGGAAGAGAATGTTCCTGGAGACATTATGCAGGGGCTAATGTTTCACCGGGAAGCATATTCCTGGGGGGTGCAGACTAGCGGTGCAGAAACCGTCAATGACAAAGTGTTTCTCGCCATCCTTTGCATTTCTTATTGCCACTTCTGTCCCCATTCCTCATGCCTTGCAGCTGTACCAGATGTGGAGAAAATTACATGTTCCCTGAAACTTAATGACCAAATTTAAAGCAATTTTAAACTAATCAGGGTTCTGTTAAGCTGATTTTATTAATTTAACAGTTTTAAGAGTTTAACAAAATGATGCACTTGGAAATCTTTGTTGTGGAAGCTGCTCATTTAGGTGCAGAAGGCATGATGCCACCCAAGAAATCCTCCTTCAAAGAAAAGGATGATTTTTGAAATAGCAAAATAATGCTTCTCAAAAATGCACAATTATTGATAACACGGTGCATGGTGGGATGCTATACCCTCCACTTAGGCTATAGGAACAGTTTATACTGCATACCACAAGGTGGTTATGCAGAGGTAAACTAATGAGACACTTGTATCCAGAATTAGAGACTTCACTGGTAATGAGAGAGAGGCAGACAGAGACAGAGAGAGAGACAGAGAGGGTGGCAGTGGGAAAGGGGCAGAAGAAGAAAGAGAGAGGGAGAGAGAGAAAGAGAGAGAGAGAGAAAGAGAGAATCATGCTCAGTGTGGAGCCCGACTCGAGGCCCGATCCCATGACTGTGGGATCATGACCTGAGCTGAAATCAAGAGTCGGATGCTCAACCGACTGAGCCACCCAGGCGCCCCATTCACTAGTAACTTACACTAACCTGTCAACTATCTACTCACAGTTAGGTATGAGTGGCCCTACCTACTATTCTTCTTATTTAAAATAGAAACACAGAACCTTTTGTTTCTGATGGAGGCTGCTGACAAGTTGCTGATACTCTTTTTACATACTGAACTTAAAATGATCAAGGGCTCTTAAGAACAAAGCTGTGTAGGGGCGCCTGGGTGGCGCAGTCGGTTAAGCGTCCGACTTCAGCCAGGTCACGATCTCGCGGTCCGTGAGTTTGAGCCCCGCGTCAGGCTCTGGGCTGATGGCTCAGAGCCTGGAGCCTGTTTCCGATTCTGTGTCTCCCTCTCTCTCTGCCCCTCCCCCGTTCATGCTCTGTCTCTCTCTGTCCCAAAAATAAATAAATGTTGAAAAAAAAATTAAAAAAAAAAAAGAACAAAGCTGTGTTTGAATGAAGCTAAAGCAAAAACAAAAACAAACAAACAAAACAAAACAAAACAAACAAAAAGTGGACCCAAATGGTTCTTGACTCTTACAAGGACAATATGTGGCATCTCCTTACTTTAAAAAATAAATCAGAAGTTAAAATCCAGACTTTTAAAAATCACCTGTGTACCTATCTTGTCATCAAAGAATTAGGTGCCACTCACTACCTATGCAACTTTAGGTAAGTGATTTCACCTCTTTCAGCTTCTATGCACATGTGGAAAACATGGACAACCTTCATCCTAGGACTCAGTGAGGATAAACGAGTGAGTGCATCTAACTGCACAGAACGGAACCTGGCTCAGTAAGCACGTGAATAACATTGACCTTCACCATTATGTGGACCTAAATATATGCAGTACCATGATTGACGGTTTGTGCTTCATGAATTGCACCTCAGGGTCACTGTATTTGTTTTTTTCCCCCCCTTTCTTCCTAATTTTAAATTACAAAAGTGATACATTCTTATAAAAAAAAAAAGAAAAGAAAGCAAGATACTCAAACAATTGGAAGTATGACAAGTAACGTCTGAAATCTGAAATCCTCTCCCCCAACTTCAGTCTAATTCCCAGAGGTAATCATGGTCAACAACCTCATACATATCTCCCCAGAACTTTCTAAGTGTGTGCATATAAAAGGCATATATATATTTCTATTACTGTCACTTATGGATACAAATATAAGAATAATTTATACTACATACAATGCATCTTACATACATATACACAATCATACACACTTCCACACAGAGCCACTCACACGTGTCGTTTTTCGTATGTTATCCTCTGGCTTGCTTTTTTCCCTTAACAATACATCATAGACCTCATTCTATGTCAGACTCGCAGATACAACTCATTCTTTTTCATTGCTGCCTAGGTGTTCATGATTTGCTTGTGGCATATATTAACCTTTCCTTTACTAATGGGCATTTACGGTTTCTCCAGCATTTCCTCTCTAAGACGCATACCGCAAAGACTACTCTTTCACGTACAGACTTGAGCACAAGACAACCACAATGAGCGATGGTAGGGAGGATGAGGGTCCTGAGAGGACGAGAGTCAGGGACAGAAGGTGGACATCTGCTTTGCATATTATTTGGTAATAAAAATATAAAGTGTAAGGTGTACTGGCTCGATACCACTTTACACCCACTAGGTTGGCTATCACTATTAAAACAGGAACATAACAAGTGGAAAACTTGGAACCCCTGGGCACCGTTGGTGGGAAAGCAAAATGGTGCACCTGTTGTGGAAAAGAGTACGGTGGTTCCTCCAAAAAGTAAATGTAGAATTATCATATGATCTAGGAATTCCACTTCTGGGCGTACACCTCCCCCCCAAAACTAAAAGCAGGCACTTGAAGAAGTATTTGCACACCCATGTGCACAGCAGCATTATTCAAAGTGGCCAAAAGGTAGAAACAACCCAGATTTCCATAGACAGATGAATGGGTTAAACAAAACGGGCTATGTGCATACAATGGAGTATCAACCTTAAAAAGGAAGGGAATTTTGGCACGTGCTACAACATGGACGAAATTTGAAGACATTATGCTAAGTGAAATAAGCCAGACGCAAAATGACAAATGCTGTGTGATCTTGCTTATGAGAGGCACATAGAGTAGCCAAAGTCACAGAGACAAGAAGAGTAGGAGGGTGAGTGCCAGGGGCTGGGGCAGGGGAATGACCCAGCAGCATTTGATGGGGACAGAGTTTCATGTGGGGAAGATGAGGCCATTCTGTAGATAGACGTTGGTGACGGTTGCACAGTAATGTGAATGTACTTAATGCCACTGAATTGTACATGCGAAAATGGTTAAGACGGCGATGTTTTGGTATGCAGATTTTACCACAATGTTTTAAAGCTGTAACGGTTTATTTTAGGTGTGGTCCAAACATCCCTGCATCAAAACGGTCGCTTCAAAAAAATAGCTCCCAAAGAACTGTGAGAAGAGCTGCACCGAATGGCATGTGCCTGGATGAGATCTGGAAGACCCCTGCCTTTGAGCGTATCACATTAATGGATTGTAGGAGGGAAGGAGCAGGTAAACAAACCATCAATGACAATAAAAATGGCAAAAACACTGCTGATACAAAGGAGTGTGGGCTTTCCTGAAATCCAGAGGGCAGGTGAACCCATGTTCCTCTTATTCTCTGTAATTTTCTATATGTTTAAAATATCTTATGACAACACTAATAAATACATTTTTTAAACTGGAAAGTGCCAGGAAACCCTATTTAGGGAATCTAGGTGCCCAGGTTCCCAGATGTTTCAATTTTATGATCCAGTTTTTTAAAACGTAATGCAGATACAAATCGAGGACTGACAACTTTTTATTTTGCCGAGTAAGGACACTAAAACAATTGCCATCTGCTTTCAGTATTATTCACAAAAGAAGGCATATTTTATGTTAAAAAATGAGCTTGAACATAAAAGACTGTCCTTCCCAAGAAAGGGAAGTTGGCAACCATTCCCAATATCATTGGTCACACACCATGTTGCCATAATTTCCTGCATTTTGCCATTGACCAGTGTGAACTTCTCCAGAGGCCGGCAACTGTCAGGTTCCTAGATTTGGGACCCCCACCCTAGCCCACGTTCCTCACCTGAAAACCCAGAGTCATCTCCAAAGTCAGCTCCAATGCCCCAAGCGCTCCTCCCTCCCTGCACTCCTCCTACTCGGTGCTCCAGCCTCTCTCCCAAACTGTCCCAAGCAGAGCTCTACCCGCTGTCCTACATTCTTCTCTCCCCGGGGAGCACCTCCATTCCTCCTCCCAGATCCACTAGAATAAACTCCCCAGGAAGACTCGTGAATACCCCTACAAGGGAGATACCTGAATACCCCCACCAGGGAGACAACTGAATACCTCCAGCAGGGAGACGCCTGAATACCCCCACCAGGGAGATGCCTGAATACCCCCACCAGGGAGACGTCTGAATACCCCCACCAGGAAGACTCCTGAATACACCCATTAGGGAGACTTGCAATATACTCACCAAGGAGTCTCTAAATATACCCACCAGGGAGACTTCTGAGTATACCCACCAAGGAAACTCTGAATACGCCCACCAGGAATAATCCCAAATTATACCCAACAGGGAGACTCTCAATACGGCCACCAGGAAATATGTACCAAGTTGTGTGTGTTTCTCCACTGTGTTCTTTTGTGTATTTCTTTCTCTCAAACTGAAGTGTTCATTCCCCCCAGGAGCTGGCTTCTTGCAAGGAATGGTGCCTGCTACCTCATTTTCAATGATTGATGTTTATAGTGAATAAATTAAATAATGAATGACTTAGCCTTATTCTAAAGTAGGTCTAGCAGGAAGATAGCCCCCCCAAAATGATGGCTTAAGTAGGTACTACCAACTTGTAGTCACCCGGTGGGTGGGTATCAGAGGTGAGCCATAAGTGAGGCTGTTATCCACCATCTGCCAGTGACAAAGGTCAGCCTCTGAGCAGCACTGCCATCGTGATAGTAAGAGCTAACATGTCCTTGGTGATTCTGTGTCTGAGGCCCAGCAGTAAGCAGTTACATGTATTATCTCATTTAATTCTCCATCACTAGCAAGGAAGGCATATTTCGAACACCTTTTTATTGATGTTTACTTTGAAACATTTTAAGACCTACAGAAAATTTGCAAAAATAGAACACCCATGTTTATCCTTTACCCAGATACCCAAAATGTTAACATATACCTCATCTGCTTTCCCTCTCTCTCTCGCTCTCACTCTTTGTAGACACACACAGACACACACACACACACACACACACACACACACACACGCACGCACAATTTCTGAACTGTGGGAGAGTAAGATGAAGCCACAATGCCCCCTTACCTCTAAATACTTTATTGTGTATTTCCTAGAAATCAGAACATCAACATTGGCACAAAACTATTATCTCATCTACAGGCCTTCAAATGTCAACTGTCCTCTATGTCCTGTAGAGCAAAAGAAAAGAACAAAACTTCATCTGGTTCAGGATCCAGTCCAGTATCACACTAACATCTACTTTTATCTCTGTTAGTCCTTCTTTAATCTGTATCAGTTCCTCTGGGTTTTTTCTTTTGTGACCCTGACATTTTAGAGTACTGTCCAATTATTCTGCAGAAGTCCTTCGATTTCAGTCTGCCTGCTATTTCCTCATAAGATCCAGGTTGTACCTTTTTGGCAGAAAGACCACAGAAATGATGCTATGTCCTCCTCAGTGCATCATATCCAGAGGACATCCACAGGATGGCTACTGTCCCATTATTAGTGACGTTAACTTTGATCACTTGACTAAGGTAGGGTCTGCTGTATTTCTCCACTGTAAAATTAGAATTTTCCGTTTGAAATTAATGAGAATTTTGTGGATACGTTGGGACTTCATAAATTCCTTCTACACTAGCAATTTACAATAAAGAAATACTTTTCTTTCTTCTCCACTTCTTTACTTGTATGTATTTGATGATAATTTGCTCATTTGCCCCAGATTTGACCCCTGAGAGTCTGGCTCATATGTCTTTTTACCACATCTCCATCGTTCTTTGAGCACTTGCTTACTTTCTGGTCCAGACTGTTCAGGCTCATCGTGTACTATCTGCCCCAGCACTGGAATTAACTATATTTCCAAAGATTTCTGGCATCTTTTAGTAGAGAAGTTATTTAGAAAACCAGATCAGGGAGCTAGATTGGCTACTGAGGTGTCACTGCTTTTAGGGGTTCTCAGCAGACAGCTACATCGTTACATCCATCTATATTGTTAGGTAGCTCTGTCTATGTATGTACATGTTCATATGCACCCCTCCTATTCCAGTCCAACACCACAGGACTAATGTAGCCATCCACCCTTCTATGTGAGTAACCTCTTTCACTGACTTGGAGAACAGTGCCTCCCATTACTCCCAATACATTTACATAGTTCCTATATCTTAAATATAAATAATTTCAGAATTACTAATCCACATGACCTTAAGAAACAAACCTCCCAATTAGAGTAACAATATACTTATTTACATTTATTTTTTGTTATTAGCCTCAGGGCGTTTGGTCAAAATACTGAATCCAAAAGTCACTTGGGGAGTTTCCTCACCTTCAGTATGGTTTATTATCCATGTGAAATATTGACATGTTTATCAATGTCACGAGTAGATAAAATATATCTCTGAGAATCTCATCTCTCCTCCCTTCCGTCCCTCTGCCATCCGCCTGTCATTACAACCCCGGGCCAACCACCTGCCTAGGTAATCAATCTCATCAGATTCTTGTTCACCCTTCCTAGAATTATTTTTTGCCAAAGCACATGGATATGTATATATTTTCTTGTTTGACCTTCATTACCCAGTAGTAGCATATGCAGAGGGTTCTTTTAGTGGCTTTGTTTAGGTATATTTTTTATACCATAAAATTCACTCGCTGTAGTTGTACAGTCCGGTGAGTTTTAACAAAAGTATATAGTGTGCAACTATCACCACCATCCAGTTTCATAACACTCTATCACCCCCCCACACAAGTACTCTTGTGTTCATCTGCATTCAATCCCTGCTCCGACCCCTCATAAAGACACTCTTCCTCACTTGGTTTCATCACTTACCACTATATCCTGGAAGTCCCCCAAGTCAGTTCACAGATACCTTCCTCTTTCCTTTGACAAGTGCATAGTCTCCATTGTATGTACGTACCAATGATTATTCAACCACTCCTTCATGTTTGGACATCAGACTGCTGCCAGTATCTTGCAATTAAAAATAATTCTGGAATGAATAACCTTATGCATGAGTATTTTCATTCTTTTGAGGTATATCTTCAGGGTTAACTCTTAGAAGTAGGATGTCTGCGGAGCACTTGGGTGACTCAGTCGATTGAGCGTGAGACGGGCTCAAGTCATGATCTCATAGTTTGTTAGTTCGAGGCCCATGTCGGGCTCTGTGCTGACAGCTCAGAGCCTGGAGCCTGCTTCTGATTCTGTGTCTCCCTCTCTCTCTGCGCCACCCCCCCCCCCCTTACGCTCTGTCTCTCGCGCTCTCTCTCTCTCAAAAATAAACATTAAAAATAATAATAATAATTTAAAAGAAGAAGTAGGATGTCTGGGTCAAGATGTAAATGCATGGGTAGTGGTGTAAATACTGCCAAATTCCCCTTCGATGGGGCTGTACCCATTTTCATCCCCACAGCAATACATGTGAGGGCTCGTTCCCCCACAGCTTTGCCAACAGATGTGTGGTTGAGTTTTTTCTCGTTTGCCAAATTGACGGGTGAAAAATGGTTTCTCGGAGTCCGTTTAATTTGTATTTCTCTAATTATAAGTGAAGTTGAACATCTTGTCATATGTTTCAAGGCCACCTGCATTCTTTTATGTGAATTATCTTTTTCCAATTTCTTAAAATTCAATTTAAACTAGAACAACAACAAAACGCACAGAAACTCAGTTCGCCCATTTCCCCGCCGCCCACGCCCGCCTCTGACAACCACGAATCAGCTCTCTGTATCTACGAGTTATCTTTTCACATTTCCTGCCCATTTTTCTCTCACGTTCGTTCCCCTTTCCCCAGTTGTAACAGCTCTTTCTATAGTCAAGATATTAACCCTATACAATCTGATGTATGTTGTAAATGTTTTCTCGCACTTGGTCATTTACATTTTGACTGTGCTGATGGTGGTCTGATTTGGGGGTTGGGGCATGTCAAAAGCATCCAGGTTTACATAATCAGATGTTTCAATCTCTTCTAGTAAATCTAGAAGTTGAGCCGTAGTCAGAAAGCCTTTCCCTACCAACCCATGTTATTGGGAAATTTGCTCAGGTTTTCCTGCAGTACTTTCACAATTTCATTTTTTTATATTTGGATCTCAGATCCCATTTGGAGTTTGTTCTTGTGTACAGTGTGAGACAGACATCTAATCTTCTCTTTTTCCAAGGAGCTAGCCAGTAGTCCCAGCACAATGCACTGAACTTTGTCTGCTCCCATGATGTGAGTTGCCACCTTTACCAATACTAAATTGCTCTGTGTTGTGGGCTCTACTTCTGGACTCGGCTTTCAGTTCTACCACTGTTTCACCTGCTCGCACAACAGTACCACACTAGTTTAATTATAGAGGCTTTATAGTTCATTTTAATGTGTGGCAGAGCTATTCCCCCTAGTAGCTTTTATTTTTCAAGATTTTCATGGGTATTGCATGTTTGCTTTTTCATATGAACTGGAGCATCAACTGTCTAGCTCTATAAAAAAAAAGCTTATTGGTGTTTTCACTGGGATTGGGTCAAGTCATAAATTAACTTTGAAAAAACTGGCTTTTTTACGATGTGAAATCATCGCACCCAAGTCCACAGGATGCCTTTCTGTTTGCTCAAAGCTACTTTTGTGTCTTTCCAAAAGTGTTTTAAAGTGTTCCTGATGGAGGCTTTGCCCCTTCTTGCTAAGTTTATTTCTAAGTATTTTGTCCTCTCTGTTGCTATTGTGTCTTCTAACTGCTTCTTATTTACGTATAAGAAAGCTATTGATTTCTATATGTCAACTTTTCATCCTGCTACCTGAGTGATTTTATCATTTGATTTACTTTGACTACTGACTCTCTAGAGGGCCTTCCCAGTATATTATCATATTATGTGCAAACTAAAATAATTCTGATTCTTCCTTTCCAAAACCCATGCCTCTAATTGGTTCCTCTTATCCAATTTCTAATACCTACAGTACAACTGTGTGATAGCAGTGGAGATAATGGGCATCCTTGCCTTGATACTGATCTTTGTGGAAATGCTTCTAGTGTTTCCCCATCAAATAAGATGCCAACTATCGAATTCAGGTTTATAAAATATTTTACCCTGTTAAGAAGTATCCATCTATCCTTGTTTTCTTAAGTGATACATAAGGCAACAGGTGTTGAATGCTATAAAAGGTTTTTCAGCATCTATGGAGATAATCATATGATTTTTCCCCTTATGTGTATTATTATATCAGTAGATTTCCTCATGTTGAGCCAACCTTGCATTCCTGAAAATAAAATACCATTTGTTCATGGTGTATCGATTTCTTAATGTTGTACGGGGTTCAGTTTATGAATACTTTGCCTAGCACTTTTGCTTCTATATTCATAAGTGATACTGTTCTGTAGTTTCATGTTTTTTACTTGCTTTTGAAAAATTTAAGTATCAATGTTACACTTGCTTTCAAAAAAAAAAATCCCTAGAATGTATGCCTTTATTTTCAATACTCTGAAACAATTCAAAAAGAATGGAGAATATCTAGTTTTTGGAAGTTTGGTATAATTCCCCTATGAGACCATACAGGTCTGGTATTTTTATGGTGGAGTAGTTCTTGAGTGATCCTCTCTGGATATTTTATGAAAATTGGTTTAGTTAAGCTTCATGGAACAGAAAGAGCTAATTTTGGTACTTTACCTAGGTTTCCATATTTATTTTTATAGAAGTCTGCAAAAGTCTCATAATGGACTCAGTTGCTTCTGTTTCAATGCTATGCCCCCCTTTTCGTTTGTTATTTTGCACATTTGTGCCTTCTCCCCATTTTTTATTGTTGGCAACTGTTTTGTCCACTTTGTGAATATTTCCAACCATATTTTTGAGTTATTAATTACCTCTACTATTTCTCTGTTCTGTGCTTTATTATTTTCTTTCTTGCGCTTTCTTTTTCTTTCCTTTGTGATTCTTCTCCTAGATTTTGAACTGAGAATTCAGTTCATTTCTCTTTTTTATTGATTAAAAAAGTGTTTGGGGATATGACTTTTCATCTGATCTAAGCGTATCCTATAAATTCTGCTAGGTAGTCTGTTCATTATCATTATTTCTTTTTTATTTTCAATGTATTGTTTTCCCACTTGCTTGTTCAATAGAAAGTTTTTAAAACTTCCAGATGAAAGGGCCTTTAGGTTTTGCTTTTTGTTAATGTCCAGTTTTCGTGCATTGTGATCAAAGTATTGTGATATTCTACTTTATAGGATGCACTGAAGTTTTCTTTGCAACCTAATAGATGACACATTGTTTGCAGATGTTCCATATGCACTTAAGAAAAAAGTATAGTCTATATCATGATAGCATAAACTCACACATATATATACATACCTCCATAAGATCTGCTTCATTAATTATGTTGTTTTTGTTCACTTGATCTGTACTGTGCTGAGTGTGGTTATGTTAAAATCTCCCATTATTAGCATGTTTCTATCTAAGTATCCTTGTTTCTTTGTACTTTCGGCTTTATAGTGATGGTTTCTATGTCACTTCGTGCATATTCACAACCGTTATATCTCTATTTTGAATTGTTATGAGCCCCCTTTTTCCTGGATGGGTGAATTAAGCACCTGCGATACACAAGGTAATATCCATACTGCCATTTTTTCTTCCACGTACCTGGGAGCAGTGGCCACAGAGGGACACAGAAATGCCTGGCCTTGGTCATGACGATACCCCGAGGCTACAGCACAGGTGTTCCTCACTTAGGGCACCTTCCTTTACTCTTTCCTCAACTGTTCTAGAAAGAACTCAAGGTTGGTCGTCTAGTCACACCTGTCCACTCAGCCAGCATGCTGGAGAGCACTTCCACAGCCAAAGCCAAGCAACCTACTGGGGCTGAAAATGGATGCTTGCAGTCCAATTGTGTTTTTAGAAGATTACTACAACACGAACCAAAGAAACCTCCAAGGTTAGGATTCTTGACACAGCACCATGACCTGTGGAGCTGAATTGTGGCAAGACTTCTTATGAGGAAACCGAGCGGAGCTTCCTCCTGCGTGCTCCAAAATAACTGCAGGGAGCCCCCTGCACCCTGGCTCCTCTGCAGGACCCTTTCCCTTTGCCTCTTTAAGGAACACCCTCCCTGCCCACTCAGGGAGCCATCTCTCTTTGTAGAAGTGGCAAAGCAGAGAGGTACCCTCTTTGAGCACAGAAAGCATTTTGGAACCAAAGCCAGCAGCCCTTGGCTAAGAGTCAAGTCAGGATGTAAATGCAAAGAGAGCCAGCGACTTCATTGATTAGCCGAGCACCAGACAGCCCCAAGTGAACCTGGGGTTAATCAGCAGGCTAGGGGAGGAGGTGTGGCTTAGTTCAATGCCATTAACACAGGCTCCCTCCTTGCCCCAGCACACAGTCAAAAATGTTATGTAGAATTTTCCAGCCTAATTACAAATGCTGAGCTTTCATTTGGTAGGCAATTAATAGTCACTAGAATAGAAATCAGGGCAGAGACACAAACAGGGGATACCTGTCCACAACCTTTCGAAAGAGCCTTTTACAAATGTTAGCGGAGATACAGCCTACCCAGGGGCACGGGTGGAGAGAAGGATCTTTCCTGTCCACCCACACCCTGTACCAGCTCAGTACGCCTGGGCACAGAGAGGAGCAAGGCCACTGGAGAGAGAACAGACTCTCGTTTTTTGAAGTGTTCAAGACTCCTCAGGTGGGACCTCACAAGAAGAGAAGGGAGTCAGTGTGGGGGAGGAGCCTCAGTGTAGGGGAGGAGCTTCTGTGGGGGGAGGAGCTTTCATATGTGGGAGGGGCCTCTGTGTGTGAGAGAGCTTCAGTGTGCAGGAGGAGCTTCTGTGGGGAGGGAGTCTCTGTGTGGGAGGAGCTTCTATGTGTGGGAGGAGCTTCTGTCGGGTCGGGGGTCTCTGTGTACGGGTAGAGCCTAGCCTACTGCCTTGCCTGTCCGAGGTGTCCGTTGTGCAGATACTCACCACTGTTTTCCCCCTCTTCTTCCTGGGCTGCCAAACAGTACTTCCCACCCTTTGCAGTTGTGCGCTCACCGGACTGACCTCTGGCCGACAGAACGTGCTGTTAGGTGATGGATGCCACTTCTAGGCCTCGTCGGTAACAATTTCTCCCTGGTGGATTGTCCACCTTCATTTGCCCTCCTGCAATGAGGCTGAGCTCGGCCCCGAACTTAATGGCACCATAAGGTGGAAGGAGCCTCAGTGACTGCGTGGTGCAGCCCCCACGCCAACAACTGCATTGGACTAGGACAGAGGTCAGCACACCACGGCCTGCAAGCCAGACCCGGCCCACCACCTGTTTCGTAAACAACGTTTTACGGGAACACAGCATTTGTCGATGTACTGTCGATGGCCGCTTTCACGCTACAAAGGCAGAGAACTTACGGCCCACACAGCTGAACATATTTACTACCTGGCCCTTTACAGAAAAACTGTATTAGCCTCTGGACTAAGGAACAAACAATACAGGTTTTATTACATGAAGGCCCTGAGATTTGAGGGTTGCTACCACAGTTAACCTACCTGGATTCACTTATTCACGCAAGTTCCCTTTACAAAAAGTCTTGGACAGAGCAGAAACCACTCGAATCAGTTACACATGCAATAGTCCACCCAAGAGGGGTTGTGGTGATAGTCCAGTCACCATGATGGTAGAAATTGACTGAGTGAACAAGTCTGGGTTCCTAACACCGTTTTGCAGTGAAAGGAACAAGGGCCCCACTGAGAAATGACTGATCCTAGGGCTGAGGCAGGAAGGACACAAGAGGAGCTGGGGCCTCCCGGAAGTAAGAAGTACTAAGTAAGAAAGTGCTAAGAAAATTCCTCAGTGACGTGGATATGTCAGCGTGGCCCCAGGAGACAGCTGGAAGGTGGCCCGGGGACGGAACAACGTGAACAACAAAATAAGTGGCAATGAATGCCACGCACCCAAAGCATAACATGGAAATCTGTAAGTTCACATGGATACAAATAAGAGACTGAGTGGATAAACAAATAAACACATAAATAAGGAGACAAATCTCCCATGCAGAAGAATTCCAAATAATTTATGTCAATACTCCTTCCTGAAGGGGTAGGGCCTCCAATCCTTCAGAAGAAAGGACCCAGGGCCTTAAGTACAGGCTGCAGAGTGACTCCCCCGCCGCCAAGAGGAGAGTATGGAGGGGGCAGGTGACAAAGAGAAACTTACGGCACAGACACCTGGCAAACACCACCTCAGCCAGGCGACCAAGGCCACATCAACAGTGGTGAGTCACACTGATAGCAGGCACCCTTGCTATGATGTGATGAGAAGGGCACCGTACCTGTGGTTCCTCCCCAAACCGGTCCACCTTGTAACCAGGAGAAAAATAGCCGGCAAATCCCAACCGAGGGATGTTTCACAAGATCCCTGACTAGTCCTCCTCAAAACAGCCCAGGTCATCAAAATCAAGGAAACTCTGAGAAACTGTCACAGCTAAGAGCCTAAGGAGACAAGACGAGTGAATGCAACGTGGTGTCCTGAATGGGACCTTAGGACGGCAAAGGACATTTTTACTAAGGAAATCTGGATAAAGTATGAACTTGAGCTAATGATAATGTATCAGTATCAGTCCATCAGTTATAACAAATTCACCATTCTGTTGTAGGACGTTAACAACAGGGGAACCAGAGTGGTATTCGGTGACTCACTGTATGAGCCCAACAGCTTTTCCATAAACCTGAAACTGATCTAAAAAACAAAGTTTATGCTTAAAAAGTTTCACTATGTCTTCAATCGTCATCAGATGCACGCTCAATATGTAACATGCACATTTCACTCAATCCTCAGCAGCACTAAGGTGAATATTTTTATAAAATGAGTCAGAAAGTAGTCCCTCTGTTTCTATCTTTTGACAAAGACTGTAACGAATTGGTATAATTTCTTCCTTAAATGTTTGGTAGAATTCACCAGTGGACCCATATGGGCCTGGTGTTTTCTGTTTGGGAAGGTTATTAATTTTTTATTCAATTTCTTTAATAGCAATAGGCCTATTCAGAGTGCCTATTTCTTCTTGTGTGAGTCTTATCAGATTGCGTCATTCAAGGATTTGGTTCATTTCATCTAGATTATCAAATTTGTGGTCATAAAGCTGCTCCTAATATTCCTTTATTATCCTTTTAATTCCATGGGATCAGCAGTGATGTTCCCTCTTTCTTTTCTGGTATTAGTAATTGGTATCTTCTTTCTTTCTTAGCCTAGCTAAGGTGTATCAATTTTATTGATCTTCTCAAAGAACCATTTATTTCTTTGATTGTCTCTGTGGATTTCCTGTTTTCAATTTCAGGTGGGGATTTTTATGATCTTCACCTGAGAGGTGAGGAAACTGAGTTCAGGGTACCTCACGGGAGACTTGAAGTGACCTGACTGTTGCTACGGTTCACACTTATTTTTTCACAGACTCTTTTTTTTAACTTATTTTTGAGAAAGAGAGAGAGAGAGAGAGAGAGAAAGCGTGAGTGCATGAGTGCGGGAGAAGGGCAGAGGGAGAGAGAACCCCAAGCAGGTGCCACGCTCAATGTGAAGCCTGATGTGGGGCTCAAAACCACAAACCATGAGATCATGACCTGAGCCAAAATCAAGAGTTGGACACTCAACCAACTGAGCCACTCAGGTGCCCCCAGTTCACATTTTTATCACTATACTATGCTACTTCTCGGTTCATCTGTCCTCCCAAAGCTTTCTATTAAATATGTATGCCAGGATCTAGTGCCCAGAGCAGACACCCAGAGACAGGTTGTAGATAGTCAGCCTCAGGATCAGCTTGTCCCCACTCCTGACCCAGGCCGATGAGGCAAAAGGGCAAACAAGCTATCAACTCAAGTAGCTGGAACAGGGGCACCTGGGTGGCTTAGTCAGGTAACCGTCCAACTCTTGGTTTCAGCTCAGGCCATGATCCCATGGTTTGTGGGTTTGAGCCCCACATCAGGCTAACTGCTGCCAGCACAGAGCCTGCTTCAGATTCTCTGTCTGTCTGTCTCTCTCTCTCTCTCTCTGCTTCTCCCCTGCTTGCTCTCTCCCTCTCCCCCCCCCCCCTTTCTCACATAAATAAAGAACATTAAAAAAAAAAGTAGCTGGAACAGGCACCCACAGTGGTTGGACTCCAAGGGCACTTGGGCTCCCACATGTGCACCCTGACCCGAGGCCCAAGGACACCTCTACATGACCATGCAGGCTCTCCGAGGCACTCTAGAGCAAGCACTGCATCTCCTGAAGCCACCTTGGCTCATCCAGAGCATGAAAGCACCAGTCCCTCCAAAGAGGCCCCTCACATAGACTCCAAGCAAGGGGCAGGAGTTAGCAGCACCCCCCTGGGGTTTTGCAGCTCCCAAGGTCCTCTAGGTGACCCCAGGGGCATTCTTCTGTTACCACAGAACTCCAAATGCCCCTGGGTTTGGGTTTTTCTTCCCTTTGGTTCTGCCCCCACACCTGTCCCCTGCTGTGGCAGACAACGCCCGTGCCAGGCACATCTCACTCCAACCGACAGACTCTTAACTGCGGAGAACAAGCTGATGGTTCCCAGAGGAGAAGGCGGCAGGGGGGATGGGTCAAAGAGGGGATGGGGGTTCAGGAGGGCACTTGTGATGAGCACCAGGTGATGTACGGAAGCACTGAATCACTACATTGTACACCCGAAACTAATACAGTAAAACCTTGGTTTGCAAGCATAATTCATTCCAGAAACATGCTTGTAATCCAAAGCATTTGTTTATCAACGCGAATTTCAAGAACCACTGGTTCAGTTGTGATCATGTGGCATTCAGCTTCACGTATGACTTGTATTGCAAGACATCACTCGTTTATCAAGTTAAAATTTATGAGAAATGTTGGCTCATCTCGCCGAACACTTGCAGAACAAGTTACTCGCGATCCAAGGTTTTACTGTATAACACCACATGTTAACTATACTAGGCTTAAGATGAAATTTTTAAAAAAGAGAATCCTTGGGGCGCCTGGGTGGCGCAGTCGGTTAAGCGTCCGACTTCAGCCAGGTCACGATCTCGCGGTCCGTGAGTTCAAGCCCCGAGTCAGGCTCTGGGCTGGTGGCTCAGAGCCTGGAGCCTGCTTCCGATTCTGTGTCTCCCTCTCTCTCTGCCCCTCCCCCGTTCATGCTCTGTCTCTCTCTGTCTTAGAAATAAATAAACGTTGAAAAAAAAATTAAAAAAAAAAAAAAAAGAGAATCCTTGCTGCAATAATGTCATCTAATAAAATGCAGCAGGGGTGGCTGACATTATAAAAGGATTCCATAATCTTCCATAATCCCCACCCTACCCCTGTGTCCAGAGAGGGGGAATCTGAAGTCGGAACAGACAAAGGAGGGTGTGCACACCTAAGGTCTGGTGGCAGGAGCTATGGCCCCAGGAGGGAGCGTCGAGGTCCCCTCAGGCCAAGAGCAGCTCCTCAGGGAGTGGCCGTCTGGGTCCATCCCAGGGTTTGCCCATAGATCATTAATCCCACAAGGAAGGGAGCAGAGAAACTAATACCAAAGTGTTGGAGAAGGACTGACAAGACCAATAAAAAGCAAAGTAATATATTTAGGAATCATAGTGTTTGTCGGTGAGAAAAAGCTTTGCCTGACGCCCAGCTTTCTGAAACCACGACGGCATTTAAGTACAGCTTGCCAGTCCAGAGCATGCAAATGGGGGACCCCGTTTGCTCCCGTCAGCTGGCTACCCTGGCTACAATGGCTTCCAGCTGCACTGGAGGACCCTAGTCGGTTTGCAAACAGGGTTTGCACTAAGGCGGCATCCCATCGACCGTGGCGTGACTCAGAGCCTGACTCAGGACACGGGTGGCTGTGTGACACATCACAGCGGCTTCCAGCTTTGGGCTCAGCAGAGAGTTGCTTCTGCAAAGGAAACCTCACCAGACAGAAGAGGGGCTCTCTGAGTGACACTGAGGCAGGTACAGGGTCACCCCTCCACCCCTCCCTTGCCCGGAGCGACACCAGAAGCGCTTGGGTCCTGCCATGGAGCCCACTGAAATCCATGGATTTAGCAGCAAGGATACGTCTGGGCAAAGCCCCGTTTTTCCACGTAGCAGCGTGAGCTTGAGAAACGCATTCTACCTTGGCAGGCCTCGGTGTTTCCATATTTAAGATAGTCATATCCCTGACACAGTGCCTCCAAATATACATCCATCGACAAGCATTTATTAAGTACCCACTACGTGATGGGCTCCCAAAATACTAAGTTGAATACAACTCAGACAAGTAAATGTCACCACATGCAGGACGAGATGCCCGTAGGAACCCAGAACGACAGGGCACCAAGGGGCAGCAGGGGCCAGTGAAGGGAGATCTAGGACAGCGGAGGAGGGCTCTGCAGTGTGCACGTGCACGTGCATGCACGCACGCATGCACACACACACACACACACACACACGCACACACCAGACCTGGATCCTAGCCCTGTGACTTCAGCCTCCACCTGGACCAGACAGCAGTGCCTCCCCCCAGGTCTGTGCTGAGGACAAAGGGAAACTGAGCCTGGGAGCGGGTGCCCCCAGGGCAGGGTCCTCCAGCCTGGCAGCCGGGCTCTGCTGCAGCCTCGTGGGCCTGAGAGAAGAGCAGGCAACCCCCCAGGGTACCCCATTCACTCTGCCTTCTAAAGGAAAGCACATTTTGGAAAGGCTGGGATTCCGCATTTTAATTCTGATTACGGCTTAATACGACACATAGACCATTTGGCGTGGTGCCTTTCTGCTGAATGTATGAACATTTTAATGGAATTGGATTATCACGCACATGTGTGGCCAACTGTTCAAACAAGACGCTCTCTCTGGCTTTCTTGGAGAGCCAAGCAGCGGGGGGAGAACAGAAAACAGAGGACTGGTGATTCCGGTACAGGACATTTATGCCCCGAGAAAAACACTGCCATTGTTTTCCTGACATGCAGCTAATGTCCCCATCACACATTCTGTGGCACTAAAACCACTCCCAGCATCACAGCCAGATGTCAACGACCCTATTGTTGGTCTTCCCAGGGTGTCCACAGGGATAACAGGGAACACCTGGACCCATGACAGGTGCCAACATGTAGGCATGTGCTTCGTCACCCAGGCCAGAGTGTGGGTCTCTTTCCCGGTCTCTCCTGCCTCCCCGTGACACACACACGCACGCACACACGCACGCCAGGAAGCGCCAGCATCATTAATGGAGTTTTTCCAAATTACTGTACAGTTACAATGTGTGAAATTCTTTCTGATTTTCTGGAGAGAGCCAGAGAGCCACAGACGCGAGGCTGTTCGCATGTCCCCCGTGGCTCCCTCCGTGCGCCGATCCCCCCGGGGGCCAGAGGAAAGCATCCCCAGCACCACATTGGTCCCTCCCGGGCTCCGCACTCCCAGCCACTCGTGCCCTCCCACAGCTCCCCACACACAGGGAGACGCTCCGCTGAAAAAGCCACAGAGAACCAGCCTCCTTCCGCTTGGCCCCCGCAGGAGCAGCCAGAATCATCCGACCCGGGGTCCCGGGTCTGCTCCCCATTTCCCCAGTTCTCTTGGTGTCCTCTCAGGAGTGGTGGCCCGAGCGTCAGGCCAGGTGCCCCTCACGCTCCCGGTCTGGGAGGTGGCAGTGTGCCGTCAGCACCGGCTCGTGGCTTTCCCTCTGGAAACTTCCAGTCACATGCAGGGCTCTCCAGGTTACCTCCTCCCTCACCCAGGGCACTTGTAAACGGGGACTTTTTGAAAAAGGGTCTTGTGTGTTTTTATATACCCAGGATTTATGGAGATAATTAAGAAATTTGATTATAAATCCACTGTAGCTGTTTTCTTGAAGAACAAACCCTTCTTGTGAACATTTCCCCACACTGACTAATGCACTTGAGTTGTGTTTTTTTTTTTTTTTTTTTTTTTAAGGCATAAATTTTCCTTGTTGATAGTGACTTTGTACAGCGGTTGCAGCTGGGGCTGTTTCTACTGAGTTTCTAATCCAAGAAGTTCTGCAGAAGAAGAATAATAGTACTACCATTTTCACTACTCGGTACACAACAGCTCCTTCAGGGGACAGAGGGCCTGGACAGACTCCTTCCCATGAATCCTCAGTAGCAGGAGATGGGCAGCCAGGAAAAAAAGCAGAGTGGCTCTCCTGTCAACTGACTAGAGGGTCTGACGGTCACAATCACAAGGAAAGGGACCCAGGGACAAACAGAGCGCCCAGATGCACCCTGGAGGGTGGGAATGAGGAAACTTCAGTGATCAAGGTGACTCACAGTAAGGCTGGGTCCCTCTGGGTCCTGCTGGGTTCTGCCGGGCCCTCCTGGGTTTTGCAGGAAGGAAAGTCTACTCTTACCTTCCTCCCTACCAAAGGAAGGATCACATAAAGAAGTCCAGAGACTAATACATTTAAAAATTTATTCTCTGCTGTCTTGCATGGGCATGAAGATGAAAGGGGCCTGACATTAATGGAGAACCTATTGCCAGGCACTTTTTATCTTATTTAATCTGTACAACTCCACGATGTAGGGATTTCAATTCTTCAGTTTTGGCGAATGCGCCTAGGGTCACAGGTCTGGGAAGGGGAGTAACTGGGATTCAGACGCAGACCCTCAGGAGGACACCGGGCAGGAAAGTATTGTTTCTGCCACCTGTAAGGACAGCAGAAGCTGAAGGGAATGAAGGGGCAGCGTCCTGAAGCTGGTGATTCTGAGTCTCGCCCCTGAGTCCTCTCCCGCACAGGCTGTCACCAGCCGCACTTTGGCACAGGATGGATGGACAGAGCTGGCCCATCCTCCCCCAGGCACTGGGGAAGGAATCTAATTTTAGCTCACAGAGCCTGAAATTGCTAGTGCAGAAGAAGATCATTAAACACTTGGCTGTTCCCAACCTAGGGGATCACAGCCGGAGAGTCTGCAAAGACCCATGATGTAAGGGGTCGGCGTGATTGCACCACCGTCCCTCACACCTCACTGCCCAGGGCCCCAGGGATGTCAGCCACGCATGGGTGCTGTCCCAGGGAACAAATGTCCTTCCTGCTGCTGAGTACAAGTGTCCGGCCACCGCCCAGGGAAGGCCTGGAGAGAATGAAGCCACGGGCTGACAAAGGCGTGGCCGCCTGGTGAGACAGTTGTTTAGAGACCAAGGAGAAATCCCAAAGCTGGTTCCACCTCACCTGAAGCACACACACAGAAATCCAGGCTCTGGTGTGCCGATTAACTCCCCCAGTACTCTGGCCTCCCATGCTGAGCTCTGGGATAATTCAGAGTTCAGTGGCTTCCTCCTTCTACAGACCCGTCATGCTGCCTGCTGACATGCCCCATACCCTTGTCCCACCAAAAGCTCGTCTGGATTAAGATGCAACAGAGAAAGCCACCTCCGTTGGCTTCAACCTGAACCTCTCCCATGACAGTGAAAAACAAAATGTTGCGTGAGCAGGCAGAGTGAGAGAAAAGGAAAAAATACCAATCCAAATACCCATCAACGGGATGGACAGGTAAATAAAAGGTAGCACATCCATACAATGGAATATTAGTCAGCAGAATGACATTCTGCCACATGGTACAACCTGGATGATTTGAAACATTACGCCAAGTAGAAGAAGCCAGACCTAAAGTCACACATTCTGTGATTCCATGTCCACGAAATGTCCAAAGTAGGCAAATCCATGGAGACAGAAATCAGATGAGGGTCTCCAGGGCCTGGGGAGACAGGGAATGGGAAGTGACTGGTTCATGGGCCTGAGGTTTTTACTTTGGAGTGATGAACATGGTTAGAACTAGACAGACATGGTTGTACAACATTGTGAATGTGATCAGTTATACTTAATTGTATTTAAAATGGTTAATTTTATGTTATGTGAATTTCACCCCAATTAAAAATTTTAAGGGATGCATTTGGACTGGAGGAGGAGGGAATCATTCAGAGGAAAGAGATCCTAAGGGTGGAAATTATTTCAGTACAATCAATACCTGTTGCCCACTTATTCACTGTCAGCCCTGTGTCTAACATAGGTGACCGTGGAGGACATGGGAGTGGAAGTGAGCCTAACAGACCATAGCTTGGGAGACACAAAGTTTGCCCTGGATCAAAGGGTGGAGAAAAGGGATGGTGACAGGCATTCTGGGCAGAGGGAACAGCACAAGTGAAGGCACAGAGTCATGAATGCATGTGGCCATGTTTCTAAATTAGCACAATTGAACGTATTTGTAACAGCTCACTGCTGCTGAAAACGATAGATGTGCTTCCAACCTTCCTCAAACTGGTCACTGGACAAATGGAATGAGGAACAAGCTGTATTTTCCTCTGGTTCCAGAAGAACGAGTTGAAAACAAATTTATCGAGAAGTGAGGTAGTCAATAAAAGAAGGCTTTGACAGAAAGACAAGGAGAAACTGACAAATCCACCATTATAAACATAAGTTTTTAAGCACAGTTTTCTTAGTTATTTGTAGATCAAATAAAAACAAAAATCATAAGGAGAGAGAAAATTTGAAGGACACAATTAACAAGCTTGACCCAAAGACATATTTGGAACACTGCACCCATTGAAGAGAAAATACATATTGCATGTTCCACATTCACTGGAACCAACACTGGGTCTCAAAAAGTTTCAAAAGGACTAGCATCATATAGATCATGTTCTCCAAATAACAATTAATTTTAGTAGACACTGAAAATTCAATTAGAAATCAGTAACAAAAAGATGCTAGAAATATCCCTATAAGTTTGGAAATTAGTAAACCAGCTCTAAACAACTCAAAAAGTTAAGACATAATAAAAGTTATAAAATATTTACAACTGAATGATAAATAAAATACTACATATTAAGACGTACAGGGCATGGCTAAAACATAGTTAGAGGGGAATCTATGCATTCAAATGCTCATATAGAAGAGACGGAAGGCTCAAAGTTAATGAGCCAACCTAACACTGGAAATAGAATACATTCAAAGAATGTAGAAAGGAGGAAATAAATATAAAAGAAAAATTAATAAGGTAGGAAACATATATGAAAAAGATATGAACAGCAAAGTGAAAAGTTGGTTCTTTGAAAAGAACAACTCCATTAACAAAATCCTGATGGATAAGGACCCTGGTATCAGGAGAAAAGAACAGAACCAGGAAGTTTCAAAGATCAAAACATTATTGAGAGGCTCTATGGTGCTCTCCTGATGATAAAATTGGAAACTTACATGAAATGGACAAACTACAAGACCAAAAAAAAGTATCAAAACGGCCTCAAGAAGATATAAATGTGAGTATTCTTGTAAACACAGGAAAACTTCAAGCAGTAGAGGAAAACACCAGGCCCCAATGGCTGTAGCATTTAACCCATTCCATTAAATATTCAGGTAACAAATAATTTCAATCTTACACATCCAACTTTGGCTTGTGAGTTTGAGCCCCGCATTGGGCTCTGTGCTACCAGCGTGGAGCCTGCTTGGAATTCTCTCTCTCCTCTCTCTCTCTACCCTCCCCTACTCACACTCATGTCTCTCTCTCTCTCAAAAATAAATAAAACATTAAAAAAAATTAAGAAATGTAGAGGCCGATATCACCATGGCATAAATGCAAAACTTCTAAATGAAATCTTAAAAAGCCAAATCCAGCAATGTATAAAAATGATAATACGTCATGAACACGTTGGATTTATTCTAGGATTACAGAATTCGCTTACATTATAAGATAAATAAATACAGCTCATCATATTAACAGATTATAGGAAAGAATTATATAATTGTTCTTAATAGCTGCATTAAAAGCAGCCAATAATATTTAACATCTACCTGTGATCAAAACTCTTTGTACACTAGGATTAGAAGAAAACTTACTTGACCTAATAGTTTTGCAGTATTATTTACAACAGCCAAACTATGGAAGCAGCCCAAGTGTCCACTGATAGATGAATGGACATAGAAGATGTGGTGTGTATACACAATGGGCATTTGCAACAACATGGATGGATCTGGAGGGTATTATGCTAAGTGAAATAGGTGTGTCAGAGAAAGACAAATACCATATGATTTCACTCATATGTGGAACTTAAGAAACAAAACAAATGAACAAAGGAAAAGAGAGAGAGAGAGACAAAAAATAGACTTTTAAATACCGAGAACCAACTGATGGTAACCAGAGGAGTGGAGGTGGGGGGGTGGGAATGAGTGAAATAGGTGATGAGAGTTATTTAAATACTGATGAGCACTGAGTGAGTAATGTATAGAAACTGTTGAATATTGTACACCTGAAACTAATATAACACTGTATTTGAATTATACTGGAATTGGAAAAAAAATAAATAAAAATAAATAATAAATAATAAATAAAATATATATATAAATATATATATTATATGTTATATAATATATAATATAATAATTATATATAATTATATATTTATAAAATATATTTTTATATTATATTATTTTATTATATTTTTATTTATAATTTTTATTATTTATAATTTATAATATTTTTATTATATTATATTATATATATAATTATATATAATATAATAATATAAATATATATTATAAACAAAACATAAATAAATAAATAATAAAAAAATAAATAAAATAAAAGGTAAATTACAGCAAACATCACTATTAACCATGAAACAGTAGCAGAATTTCCTTTCGTGTCAGACAGGAAGCAGGAGTGTTCCTACCATTACCATTTCCACTCAACACTGTTCTAGAAGTCCTCATCCGCACAGTGATGCAAGAACAAGAAATAGAAGCTGTAAGGTTTGGAAAGTAAAAAAGAACGCTCAACATTCAAATGATGTTACATAGAATCCAAAAGAATGTTACAGACAAGGTATTAAGTTAATAAAAGATTTTACCAGAGTGGCTGGATATTAGGTCAACATACCAAAAAAATCACTTTTCTATACAACAACAACAAACAGAAAATATAATTTAAAAGATTCCATTTATAATTGCAATTTAAAAATATATAAAGTTCTTAAGAATAAACTGATGCATAAAACGTAAAACGTTATAGAAATATATTAAAGAAGGTCTACTGCATATGTGGAGAGAGGTACACCACGTCCAAAGATAAAAGCCTCAATGAAAAGGTCAATTCTTACCAAACTGATAATAAGTAAGATTCACTGTGATTCTAATCCAAATCTCCACAGGAATTTGATGATCTAGAGAAGACTGTCTTCCATAATGCTCATGGATAGCAAAGGCTAAGAATAGGCAAGACACATCCGAGGGACCCACAGAACATGGGGTTGGGGGGTGGGGAGAACCTCCACTTACCAAGACTCACTGTGAAGTTATAGTGAACTTCCACAATTAAGACAGTGAGGGGGCACCTGGGTGGCTCAGTCGGTTGAGCGTCCGACTTCGGCTCAGGTCATGATCTCACCGTTTGTGAGTTCGAGTCCCATGTTGGGCTCTGTGCTGACAGCTTGGAGCCTGGAGCCTGCTTCAGATTCTGTGTCTCCCTCTCTCTCTCTGCCCCTCCCCTGCTCATGCTCTGTCTCTCTGTCTCTCAATAATAAATAAACATTAAAAAAAAAAAAAAAGACAGTGAGTACTGGGACAGGAATAACTGGCCACCACAGTGGAACTCAGAGCCTAGAAACACAACCACCCACATAAGGACTACTTGGTGTAAGAAAGAAGTCATATGCAGGACCTCAGTATGGGCAGATCCTGGCATAGGGTGAACTGCTTAGTAAACGGTATGGGAACAACTGATTTCCAACACAGAAAAAAATAAGAACTTTCCTATGCAAAGTGAATTCCAGATGGATTAAAACTGAAACATGAAAGCCAAAAACATAAAACTTTTAGAAGATAATACTTATGATTTGGGATGGGGAAAGATTTATTAAACAAGAATAAAAAGGCATGAACCATAAAAAATAAGATCGATAGGGGCACCTGAGTGGCTCAGTCAGTTAAGCATCATACTCTTGATTTCAGCTCAGGCCATGATCTCACAGTTCGTGAGCTTGAGCCCCACGTCAGGCACCGTGCTGTCAGCACAGAACCTACTTGGGATCCTCTCTCTTTCCCTCTCTCTGCCAAACATCAGATAACACAAATGAAGCTTAGCCTCACTGTTAGCAAGTACATAATGGGATACTTCATGGTCTTCAAGGTGGTAAAACTGTTAAAGTCTGGACTGGGAGTGTGGAGAAATGGGAACTTTCACATACTGGTCACTGGGAGCCTAAGTCAGTGCAGTCAGTTTGGAGAGAAATATGACAGTATCTGGTGAGGCTGGGGATATATATACTCCACCAGCAAGCCGTCCCACTTTTAGGAATATGAGAATATTTAAATAACCACACACACACACATGCACACACACACACACACACACACACACGTGCGCGCATGCACCTTAGAGAAACACAAGCACATACATGCCAACGCAATGAAACTCTATACAGCAGCTAAAATAAGTGAACTAGAATCCTATATGTATATGTGTGACATAAATATATATATATATATATAAATATATACATAAATATATGATATAATGATAGATATGTATATCAGTACAGATAAAACTGAAGACAATGTTTGTAAGAGGATATCAGATGGTCTCATTTATATAAAGTTTTAAAATCTACAAAACAACGCTATGTATTATTAATGAGGATGTAAATATGTGATAAAAGTATAAAAGAAATGTGCATGAGAATAAAACACACCATGCCTGAGGCAGGAGGGAGGGAAGTAGGCTCAGGATGTGGATGTTATGCTTTATGTCTTCTCAAAAATAGCAGACGAACGGGGGCAAAGGTCAAGATTTGCTAAAGCTGAGTGGTACATACACAGGTGTAATTGCATTATTTCTCTCTATTTGCCCGTAGGTATCACATTACGAAGCAGCTGATAGTCCGTTTTGAACAGAGATCTCCAACCACTGGTTTACGTACTGGCAACTTTTGTCCATTCTCGGGTGATTTTGTCATCTTAACCAATTTTAACTGATCTGACAGAATTTCATTTCATTTTCTCTTCTAAAAATAGATTTTCCTTTCAGTCAGTGCTGTGTACGTGATTACATCATACTTTCAGTGGTTTCAACTGTCTCATATTTAAGCAGCTCTTCCAACACTTTTTCAAAAAGTGACAGTTCCAAAAGGGATGGAGGGACAACCACTGTCTCCCGAAAAGGACAGCATCGCTATTGATGTTTCTGCCACTGGATTGTCCAAGAGGGCGCAAATACTTGTCTGTCTCATCTCCCCTGGCATTGCGGTAATCGCAGGCGTTGCCGGGCCCTTCGCCCTAAGTATGCTCACACCCAATCAGAGGAAAGCTCTTCTCTTAGCTCAATTAATTATCCTTTATAAAGGGGGAATAAACCTCACTGGCTGAAATGCTGGAAAGACAAGCAAGGAGTCATTTTAATTTTCAAGCAATCTGTCCATTTCCATTTCTCGCTGGCTTCCCAAGGTGCAAATGGGATGAGTTCAGCACTTCCTGTGGGGTCTGACCTCAAGCCCATCTCAGCACATGGCAGTGCGGAGCCAGTCCTGGGCACGGGAGCCGGGACTCCGGCTGCTACCTGGTGCAGCCTCCATAGCTTCGGAATTAATAAAGCGCCAGGCAGAGTGAGGGATGCCAGCTCAAACGCGGGCCACGCTGGCAGCCAGCCGCCTGCCCATCAAACCCCTAGCACTTCTCTAGAATCCTCAGATTAAACAAATATTTGGCAAAGCACCGCTGGCAAAAATGATAATAAATCCAACTCGATTCCCACCACAAACTGGCAAACTCCTTCAACAACCCAATCCAATCTGTCTGCCTCAACTTCCAAATAGCTAGTAATGGGGCCAGCTAGGGCCTGTGGGATCCTTGTAGCTCTAAGTCAGTATCTTATGCCTTGTTATTTGCCAAAAAAAATCCGCGACGGGATGTAGGGCAGACTTGACTTCAACACAAGGGGCAGAATGTGGACGAACCCCAGGGACGGGGACAGGGAAGCCTCCAATGTCCCAGGCCCGCCTCCGGGGCCCTCAGCCGGCCGCTGTGCCCGCACTATAGCCACACAATAGGAAGAGTCTCCACCAGTCTCTCAGCCCGTCAAGAAATATTCCTGCACACCTACTAGGTGCTAAGCCCTGTGCCAGAAACCGGAGAAACAGCAGGGAAAGGTGAAGACTGTAAAACAGAGCGCACAGTCCAAAGGGGGCACAGTTACGCCAAAGGCACTGATCTGTTTTCAGGTCTGGCCCCAGATGAAACTGTGGGTGCTCCCCGAGGGTGTTCCCTTAGGCCTCCCCAGATGCCACTCTTTCACACTCCAAGTACCACAGAGCCTAATGGGGAAGCTGCCCATTAGGGAATGAGAGTGCCCTTCCCATTCCCTATTGCCAGCCCCCGAACATTTTTCCTGCCTCCTCCTTCAAACCACAGTTCCTTTAAAGCTGATGCCACGACCTTCTGCCACCTGGCCTTTCCTTCTCGTCTCTGCCATCACAGACCTCCTGGTCGTCCCTCGTGTTGCTCTGTGACACCCGATCGTTCTCTTCCTCTCCCATCTGGCCTCTGCCATCATTCCGGGTGACCTCAACCTCTACGTGGCGACCCACCCCTCCCCCTGGCCCCTCAGCTCCTCAACATCCTCCCCTCACCCCCAGTTCTGGCCACCTGCTCCTCCACTCTGAAATTGCCATTGCACACTTCCCTTCTCTGACCAGGAGCACCTCCTAACCCTCCAGTCCTGCTGGCCAAGGGCTGACACCCAATCGTTCTCAGGTTAAAGATGACTTCCAGTCACCCTGCTTTGTCGTTCTCCATTGCTCCCTCCCAGCCTCACCGTTGTCCTCACCTGGGTTGTGGGGCCTGCGGTCACATCCCCTCCTAGACACCCTGATCATCTGGCCCCTTTCCCTGCACTGGACTGGAAAAAGAAGCAGAGGAGGAAGAAGGACAAGAGGAAGAAGAAGAAAGTGAGGAGGAGAGGAAGGAAGGAAGGAAGGAAGGAAGGAAGGAAGGAAGGAAGGAAGGAAGGAAGGAGGGAGGAGGGAGAGAGGGGAGGAAGGACAGAAGGAAGGAAAGAAGGAAGGAGGGAGGGGGGAGAGAGGGAAGGAAGGAGGGAAAGAGGGAGGAGAGGAGGGAGGGGAGGAAGAAGAGAAGGAGGAAGGAGGGAGGGAGGGGAGGAAACAACTATCGAACTCCATTCTGGGAATGGCCCAGCCAACTGAGCTGACAAGTCTCAGGTGAAATTCATGAACACACACCATCCTTCCCTTCCCTGAAAGCCCACTGAGCCACACTCGGAGGGCTGTCACCCGTCCCCACCCCTCAAACAGCCAGCGTCTCTCCTGTCCCCCACTGCCCAGATGATGACTTTCTTTATACTCCTCTGAGAAAACAGGAATGCTCGGTCATGAACTAACCCCACTCTCCCTCCACAAGCCACTGTCCTGCCTAAGAACCACCTGTCCTCCCTCCCTTCCTTCCTGTCCAGCACTCCCACCAGGGGCCACTTTCCTCCTGGGCTTGGTCTAGCCCCTCTTGCCCACAAGGACTTTTCTCCTCTGATAATCTCTCCTCCAAATTGTCAGAGTCTAGTCAAAACTGACCGGAGAGGTTTCATAGTCGCAACTCACCGCCCCCCTTTCTCTCCTTCATGCCCTCAGGCCACCTCAACAGACCCTCCACACCACCCAAGTTACATGGACCACACACAATGGTCACTTCTCAGCCTTCAAACAACCGTGACTTCCAAGACCATGCGATACCCCCCTTCTGCTTCATGAAAACTTCCATGGCCTCCTGAGGTTTCTCCTCATTCACTGGAGGTCATTTTCAGGTTCCTGCAGTGGAATCTTCTCTGCTTAACCCCTAAATGCTGGAATACTCTGCTGCTCAATCCTAGACCCACTTCTCTGCCTTCACTCCCTCGGCAGGTTAAGTAACATCCTCAGACTTTAAATATATCTCCAAGCTGATGGTCCCAAATGTGACTCTCCAGCCCTAACCTGGGTGCTCCTGTATCCATACCTTCTCCCTGCCTCTTCTGGGAAAGCCCAGCAGGCGTTTGAAACTTAATTTATGCTCAGGAGGGCACCTGGCTTACATCCCAGTCCCCCTGACCTCGCCAGGTGGCACACACCCCCACCCTCCTACCTTGGAAAGCCCTCCTGACCCACCCCACCCTCCCTGCACACATCGCCCCAGGGGCCCTCCCCGCAACACCTCCAAGGTGCACCCTGACCTGTCCACCTGCCTGCATCTCCAGCACAAAACCCCACAGCAGAGGACCAGCTCTTCCCCCCTCGGAGTCCTGCAGCCACCTCCCGACAGGGCTTTCTGGGGCTACTCTTTTCCCCTAACCCATTCTCCACGGCGGGACAGAACTGAACATTTTAAACCTTTCAGACTAAATCCCTGGTGTGGAAAGAAAATGGTGCAGCCGCTTTAGAAAACAGTCCGACAGTTCCTCAAAAGACTGGATGCAGACTTGCCACACGAACCAGCAATTTCACTCCTACGTATGTGCCCAAGAGAGCGGGAAACATATGTCCGTGGAAAAGCCTGTACATGAACTGAACGTTCACAGAAGCCAAAAGCGGAAACAACCCAAACGTCCATCAGCTGACAATGGACCAGCACGGTGTGGTCTATCCATACGGTGGAATATTATTTGGCCATAAAAGGTATGAAATGCTGATACTTGCTACAACGTTAGTAACCTTGAAAACACTATGCTAAGAACAAGAGGCCAGTCGCGAGAGACTACAGGCTGTATCATTTAATTTATATAAAATGCCCAGGAAAGGTCTATACAGAGAGACAGTACATCCCTGACTGTCTTGGGCTGGAGGGGTTGGGGGCAAATGGAGAGGGACTGCTCATGGGTACAGGGTTTCTTTTTAGGGTAATGAACACTGATCATGGTTCTAAAATTGACTGTAGTGATAGCTGTACCACTCTGTGAGCCACTAAAAATCGTTGACTTGTGCACTTCAAGCGGGTGGATTATATTGCATGCGAATTGTCTCAATATGGTTGTTACTTTCTTTAAAAACTGTATCAGGTTGTATCACTCCCTTGGTTAAAACCCTCCAATGGCTTCGACTGCACTAAACATAAAATCCAAGCTCCTTCCTGTGACCTACAAGAGACGAGTGGTCTTCCCCAGTGAGTCACAGGGGCCTGATACCTTCCCGCTCTCCCCGGGGCTCGCTCTGCCCCAGAAACCCCGGTCTTCTTTCTACTCCTTAAACAGATTGAGAAGCCCCCTCTTGGGGCCTCCTGACTTGTTTCTTCTGCCTGCTGTCCTTCCCTCTGACCTTCGCATGACTGCTTTCTTCAACTCCTTCAGGTAAAATCCCAAATGTCACCAGGAGCAGATCCTTTGATGTTTCTGACCTTGTATTGCATTACCTGTTCTACCTTCTTCAATGCCATTATCACCGCTGGAACCTACCATATCGATCATGTATTCACTTACTGTCTTTCCCCCCAAGAGAGGTCAGCTCTGTGAGGGTAAGAGCCTTGCCTCTCTTCCTTGGGACTCCATCCTCAGCACCTGGATGGAGTAAGCACTCAATGAGTATTGTTGCATGAATGAAGGCAAGAGATCAGAGGAGGCTTCCTAGGGGAGGTGGCAGCTTAGCTGAGCACTGGAGGATGGGGGAGGCATCCAAGTGGACAGGGAGAGAAGGAGTGTCTCAGGAAGAAAGAACAAGATGGAAAGTCTGCTGGGAAAGAGTACATGGCAGTTCGAGGACCTGAACAACAGAAGGGACGGTGGGAGAAGGGGCTGGATGGCAGCCTGGGACCAGACTAAGCAATGCCTTGTGGATCTTGTTAAGGAGTGGCAGGGAGGTCCTATGATGTTTTAAGTAGGGGTTGCCATCACCAAAATTGAGGTTCAGGAAGTTCTTCTGGTTGGGGTAGAGAGAATGGATTGAAGGAGGACAAGAGAAGGAACAGGGAGAAGAAGAATAAGGCTCTCTACCTCCAGGAGGGAGACGGTGGACACCCGAACCAGGAGGAGTGCAGCAAGGACAGAGAGAAAGCTCTCACCCCAGGCATCAGCAGGTGGAGCTGACACCAGTGGTGACCGATGGATGTGGGAGCTGAGAAACAAGAACTCAAGGGTGGCACCATACCCTGTGACAGAACTCGGGTGAGTGTACCTCCCCAGGCAGGGGAACGAGCACGGGGCATCCGGGCAGAAGTGTCCACGGTCCCACAGACTGACCAGTGTTCTGACAGCCAGGAGAGCTACTGGGCTGTGCATGAGGACTTGGCTGTCACCACTGGAATCAAAGCCACAAACGCAGATGAAATTCCTCAAGTAAAGTTTTTTGAATGAGGAAAACAGAGAGTGTGGCCAAGTCTTGAGGGCCACCAACCTTTAAGGGATAGGCAGGCATAAGATAAGATTAAGAGAGAAGGCAGTGAGAGTTAGAAGGGAAGCCAGAGGGCGTCTATCTGAAGAAATAAATGTGGTTCAGAGAGGTATCCCAAGATATGAGGACTGAGAAACCAGGAAGCCATTGGTAGGAACACTTTCAGGGACTACAGGATAAACACAGCCAATGGGAAATGACTTCAAGACACCTGGGTGAGGGGCAGAAGTGGAGGGTGAGATTATATATAAATTTTATAGGCGATATAGAAAGGAGGCATAATGGGTAGAGTTAAGTCAGCAAAATAAAACTAATAACTCACATTTACTCAATTTGTGCCATGTGCCAGGCACCATTCTGAGCACTATAGGAATACTGACCTTTTTCATCTTTAGGAAACAACACCATGAAGGAGGCACAGGGAGGCGAGGCCATCCTCACATTTATCCAGAAGAAGACATCCAGATGGCCAACAGACACATGAAAAGATGCTCAACATCATTGATTATCAGGGAAACACAAATCAAACCCATGATGAGGTACAACCTCACATCTGTCAGAGTGACTAAAATTAACAACTCAGGAAACAACAGATGTTGGTGAGGATGCGGACAAAGGGGAACCCTCGTGCACTGTTGGTGGGGATGCAAACTGGTTCAACCGCTCTGGAGATCAGTATGGAGCTTCCTCAAAAAGTCAAAAATAGAATGACCCTACCACCCAGCAATTGCACTCCTAGGTATTTGTCCAAAGATTATAAAAATACTAATTCGTGTCTTCTGTTTTGGTTGGAGAAGTAGGAAGTGAGATCATCTACTGAGAGTGAGGAGGAAAGGTCATTGGATTTGAGGTCTGACTTACCAGAGTTTGAATCCCAGCTATATCGGTTTCTAGATTTTTCCACTAACATTTAAAAATAAGCATACTGTAATCCCTATCAAAATAACACCAGCATTCTTCACAGAGCTAGAACAAACAATTCTAAACTTTGTATGGAACCAGAAAAGACCTCAGATAGCCAAAGTAATGTTGAAAAAGAAAAACAAATTTGGAGGCATCACAATCCTGGATTTCAAGCTGTATTACAAAACTGTAATCATCAAGACAGTATGGTACTGAAACAAAAACAGACACATAGATCAATGGAACAGAATAGAGAACCCAGAAATGGATCCACAAACATATGGCCAACTAATCTTTGACAAAGCAGGCAAAGAATAGCCAATGGTAAAAAGACAACCTCTTCAGCAAATGGTGTTGGGAAAACCGGACAGCGACATGCAGAAGAATGAACCTGGACCACTTTCTTCCACCATCCATAAAATAAACTCCAAATGGATGAAAGACCTAAATATAAGACAAGAAGCCATCAAAATCCTAGAGGAGAGAGCAGGCAACAACCTCTTTGACCTCAGCCACAGCAACTTCTTACTTGACACGTCTCCAGAGGCAAGGGAAACAAAAGCAAAAATGAACTACTGGGACCTCATCAAGATAAAAAGCTTCTGCACAGCAAAGGAAACAATCAGCAAAACTAAAAGGCAACCGATGGAATGGGAGAAGATATTTGTATATGACATATCAGATAAAGGGTTAGTACGCAAAATCTAAAAAGAACTTATCAAACTTAACACCCATAGAACAAATAATCCAGTGAAGAAACAGGCAAAAGACATGAATAGACACTTTTCCAAAGAAGACATCCAGATGGCCAACAGACACATGATAAGATGCTCAACATTACTCATCATCAGGGAAATACAAATGAAACCACAATGAGATACCACCTCACACCTGTCAGAATGACTAAAATTAACAACTCCAGAAACAACAGATGTTGCCAAGGATGAAGAGAAATGGGAACCCTCTTGCACTGTTGGTGAGAATGCAAACTGGTGCAGTCACTCTGTAAAACAGTATGGAGGTTTCTCAAAAAATCAAAAATAGAACTACCCTACGACCCAGCAATTGCACTACTAGGTATTTACCCAAAGGATACAGGAGTGCTGATTCGAAGGACACAGGCACCTCAATGTTTATAGAAACACTATCAACAATAGCCAAAATATGGAAAGAGCCCAAATTTCCATCAACCGATGAATGAATAAAGAAGATGTGGTGTGTGTATACATGTATATATACATATGTGTGTGTATATATATACATATATACACAATAGAAAACTACTTGGCAATCAAAAGAAGTGAAATCTCGCCATTTGCAACAACGTGAATAGAACTGGAGTGTATTATGCTAAGCAAAATAAGTCAGTCAGATAAAGACAAATATCATATGATTTCAGTCATATGTGGAATTTAAGAAACAAAACAGATGAACATAGGGGAAGGGAAGCAAAAATAAGATAAAAACAGAGAGGGAGGCAAATAAAAAGAGACTCTTAAATACAGAGACCAAACTGAGGGTTGGTGGAGGGGAGGTGGGGGGGGGGATGGGCTAAACGGGCAAGGGGTATTAAAGAGGACTCTTGTTGGGATGAGCACTGGGTGTTATAAGTAAATGATGAATCACTGGTTTCTATTCCTGAAATCATTATTACACTATATGTTAACTAAACATAGGAATTCAAACATAGGATTGGATTCAAATTTTTAAAAAATAAGCATACTGAATATACCCATCACTTTGAATTTTTGCAACCAAATAAAGTCAAAATTTGAAAGCCACTTTCTAAAATTGTGGAAACATCACCTTGTACCCCATGTGGGATTCCTGCTATATAGTCATAAAACACTTCCTTCCCCTGAACTCCCGCTCACCCTGGAAGTGAATGCAGCCCTTCTTGGACCCAAACTATTTAAAACCAATTTAAAACTGAACTCACCTGCCTCTAAGATTTCACTATTTCCTTTGAAAAAAAAAAACTTTTTTCAGAGCCTTACAAATTTTTTAAAAAATTTTGTTATGTAATCCTTAACACATAAAAGGATAGGTTATGTGTGTGTAAATTACAAAGCTTAAGTAAAAGACCCATTAACCCACCCCCACCTCACCCCCAACTTAAAAACTAGAACATTCCCCACAAAGCCATGGTGGCCCTTTCCTTCAGCCCATTCTCAAAAGCCCAACCAGAAAGGCAACCACTATCCCGATGTTTGTGCTTAAAACTCCCTTCATTTTTTATCTGATTTAACCAGATATGTATGAATCCATGAAAGATACTTTGCTTAGTTTCCTTCTGCCATTTTAGTATGAAAACTATCATACAGAAAAGCTGAAAGAATTTCACAAAGAAAACCCTCTTTCTCACCACTTGTCTCCTACAATGAACATTTTCCTATAGTTTTTCCACCTTCTAACTATGTCCATCAGGCCATCCTTCTATGCATACCCCGATCTATTTTATTTTCTGATGCATTTCAAAGTAAACTAGAGACATTACTCTCCTTCTTCAGGTATGTCATTAACTAGAGCTCAATATTTGTTTGCAGGTGTTCTTTGTGTTTTTGTTTTAGGGAACATTTACAGAGTAAAATAAATGCACAGATCGCCATTGCATCACAGGATGAATTTTGACAAATGCACATATCTTTGTAACCCAAACATCTGTCAAGGTATAGGACACTATTATAACCCAAGAAAGTTCTCTCATGTCCCTTCCCAGTAAAACTGCAGACACCATCACCCACAACAGAGGCAACCACTACTGTGAATTTTTTTTCACCATAGGTTAGTTTTGCCCAATCTACACCTTCACGTAAATGACACAAAAATACACACTCTTTTGTGTCTGTCTTCTTTCACTCAGCATGATGTTTTTGAGATTCATCCATGATGTGGTATATATCAGTAACTTGTCCTTTTTTATTGCCAAGTATCATTCCACTGTGTGAATACACCTGTCTTTATCCATTCACGTGTTGGTAGACACCTGAGTTGCTTTCTGTTTTGAGTTATTATGAACAAAACTGCCAAGCACATTCTTATGCAAGTGTTTTTGTGAACATATATCTTCATTTCTTTTGGTAAATATCCAAGAGAGGAGTTGCTGAGTTATAGGGTAGACATGTATTTCGTTTAGCTAGTGAGAACATGCCTATTTTCTTCTAGAGTTGGCCATTCCACTTGGCATACCCACCAACAATGTATGACCCTTCCTATTATTCCCCAAACTCGCCAAGTTTTGATAACTTCATTTTTCTTTAAGGCTAACCAGGTGGTTGGTACATTGTATACCTGTGGTTTTCATTTGCATTCCCTGGACTATAAATTTCTGACAGTTATACTTACCTTTCATCTCACTGAGAAAGGGACTTTTCTACCTCTAACTTGCTTAAAGTTTTTATCATTAATTTGTGTTAATTTTTATCAAATACTTTTTTGCTGTGTAGGAATTCTTTCTGACTCATGGTTCTCTCAAAAACGAAGGAGATGATTGAGAATTTTTGCTTTAAACGCCTCTCTCCTCTCTCATGGTTCCTGCAGGTTCATAAGCCAATGGCAATAGTAAGAGAAACTAGTGAATGGCAGTCATGGTCTCACCAAGAAAGAATAATGCAAACAATAGAGGTCGTGCTGTCTTCACGGTGTTGAAAATATGACTTGGTCCAGATGATCTGAAGACTGTGAATGTTCTCCTTGCCATTAAAGTAGACACTGGCCATAAAACCACCCAAAGGGCAGCAGTTATGCTTGGTGCAGATACTTTGGGATCGCCTTGGTCTTGGGACGAGAAAGCCCAATCGGGCTCGGCTAAGCTGTGGGCAACTTGTGAAAAACAGCTTACGCTATTTTGTATTCACTGTGGGGCCTGGTTCAGCCTCTCACAAACAAGGCCGGTGCCCTGTGCTATCTGTGGTTCAGCTACTGCTCAGTGTGGGTCAAAGGATGCTCAGGCTAAAGGGAATTCGGCTCAGCTGTCACCTCCTTATCGACAAGCCCTTGCTGGCCCCAAGCCAGCTGGGCACCTTTCTCTCCATCCCCACATACATATTTCTTCCTTCCCACAATATCTTACAAAGAACCAGTGATGCATCTGCCTCCTCCTCTCGACCGTGAGCTCCTTAAAGACAGAGACAATCTCTTATTCATCTTTGCATCTCCTTTTTGGCACAGAGCTAGACCTACAAGAGGTGCTTAATACCTGTGGAACTGAATGAGTGGAGAAATGAATGGAAACTGGACCAGGGAGACGTGCAGCCTGGAGCTGGGCAGCGCCAGGCTGTGGAACTGCAACACCCACCAACAGGAGTTTCAGGTGGGGGGTTACTCCTGGGTTTGGTCCGTTCATCTTCTGACTCCGGGAAAGGGTGCCCCTAAGCTACATAAGTGGATCTGGATGCCCGCAGTCCCTGCATTTTGCACTGCTCTCTCCTACAGGAGGTTTAAAGGACTTCCCATGAGCCCAACCTCACTCCACATAAAGACGACGCACGTCTGTGTGGCGGGAAAGCAAGGCTCACTCGCTCGCGAATGCGATCTCCAGCGCCCTTGCTAATCTTCTAGCCCAACACCTCCAGGCACATCTGGGACATGTGATGCCCCCAGGAGGGATCTGCTGTGCTCAGGGCCATATGGGAAGCCAGTGGTGGGGCCATTACAGAAGCTCAGGCCCAGTGGCTCCCAGTTCCATGTCACATGTCACAACACCACTCTCTTAGGTGCTTCATGTAACTCCAGCCTTCTGTGGCACATGCATTGTCAATCATGAAATGCACCTCAGACCCAGAATCCTTCCCTCTCACACGGGCGGACCCCAAACCAGGAGAAGAGGAAGATGGTCATAGAGCCCAAGACCAAGAAGTAGCAGTGCCCTTGTGCAAGAGCCCGGCTGGGGATAGAGGCTGGGGGGCTTCACTCCCTCCCACCCATCAAATGCATCACGTGGAATGTCTACCAGAAGGGAGAGAAGACAGGAGCGCTGGTCCATCATCACCTCTGGCCCCCTCCCCTCCCTTCTGGCCCAAGACTTTCTCCTTGCACACTGCTTCCCTCCTTTAGGTCACGTGGTTTCCTCCAAGGGTCACCCAGGATGGAGTGAGAGACAGAGCCTCACTCCCTGATGGGGATGGCGGCCAATCACTCCTCTCTCTCTCGCTCAAATATCGCTTGTGAAGGAGAAGCTCAAGCTGGATGGAAGGTGTGTGCCTTTCAAACAGTGGCCTAATATGCTTCTAATCCCATTTTTCATTTTATTCCTTCAACCAGGCGAGAAAGGTTCCCGGCTCCTGGTGCAAATGCCCAGTTTTACTCTGCAACCAAGTTTCCTAAGAGCAGGGACTTTGTCTTTTTCATGAATACAAAATATTTCCATTAAAGCTCTACTTTTTCTTCTTTTTTTCTTTTTTTCCTTTTTTTTTTTTTTTTTTTTTTTTTTGCATTCCAAACACCGCAAGAGACACAAGTGGGTTCGAGACATTCATTATGCATCTCTCGCGGTGCCTCCCGCGGCAGAAGTCTGATAAACTACCGCGATCCAATATCACCCATCCTGCCTAACTCGCTTCAAGTGTCTATGAAATGACCTCGGGGTTCTTGCAGTTTCTGCTGCTGATGCAGTATGCAGATTTTACAAACAAGATTTAGGTTCACAGCTGGTTTTCAGAACAGCTTAGAGTCAAAGATTCAAAATACAGAATGCGGCGAATGGGTTCTTATCAAAATGTCAAAATCGATTTGGCCAGAAAACCTTGGCCTGCAACATCTGTGAGAGGCTGGGGGTGAGCACCACTCCCTCTGGCTCGCACAGAAATTAATCAGGGCAAACGAAACATGACAAAGCAGCATGAGGCTTCAGTTCCTCCCAACCCACCCAGCCTGTCTCCTGAGCGGGAGCTGGTCTCGGGCTTTGCAGCCAGCCGGGACCCGAGAGACCTCCGGGTAGGCAGAGGCACTGCTGACCTCGAAGCACAGAGAAGACCTGCCCAGGCGCGGAGCACCCCGCCCCGCCTCCCTGCCCGGGGCTCAGAAACTCAGAGCAGGGACCCACATCACCGCCCTCGTCAACTGTCCCCTCTCTCGGCACCACTCAGGCATGGCCTCGACGTGGAAAGATGGAGAAAAGTGTCAACACCAAAAGCAAAATTCCAAACGGAAGCCTCTGGACCCATCCTCCCGGTGGGTAGCACCACCTGTCAAAAATGAAAGCTGGAGCGGGAGCCTGAGTTTGGGGGCTTCAACGTGACTGTTGGCCAGGGGCTGGAAGCCACACTTCCCCTGCGTACTCCCCTGGAGGGCTGAGTCTAGAAGATGCTTTACATGGAAGGAAGGGCTCTGAGCCACTCAAAGGAGGAAGGGGGAGATGCACATTTGTGTTGCTGCAAAGAGCCCAGACCAAGGGCTCCAAGGCCTCACCAGAAGATTCTGGCCGCTTTGATGGCATAATGGACATCATCTCCTGCACAGCGTAGGCTCGTGTGGAGGTCAGAGCTAATTACTGGTTCTAATTTTTTTTCACTTCAGACAGAATCATAACACTATTAAGATCTAATACATTTATGACTGTGATTCTCAACCGGGCAGTATTAAAACTTGTGAAAGTGACTTTGCAAATTACCAAACAGTCACCAAGCTAATGAAGCAGGACTTTTAAAGTGACTGAGAAATAATTCCTATATTATAAAGACAGCAATCTGTGCAGGGAGATTTGGTTTTAAAAAAACACATTATAACGTATAATGGAAAATGTTAATCTGTAGTGAATCCAATCAGAGCCAGCTGAAGAGAAAAAACATAAGGGAAAATACAAATGAAGTGTGTGCTCCTGAGCCCATGTGAAGAAGCCTTTCCAGAAAGGAGGTTCCCTTTCTACAGTGGTCACCTGCACAGCACCAGCGACCCATGACGTTCCGGGCTGGGAGAGTGTCCCCAAAGCCAGAGGAGGAAGGGGGGAAAGTCCACTAAGAAAGCACTGGGGTCCCCATCTGCCCTGATCCATGACAAAAGCCCTTGAAATCCGCTGCAACTCCATAGCTCTCTCTGTTTTGCGGTTTAGATGCTCTGGTAAGACAGAGGAGCTCACATCTTAGAGGACAGTAATATCCAGAGATCTGGGTTCAAGCAACAGAGAGCAGGGATGTGGCCGGAGCCCAGAGGGGGCATCACCAGGGGGATCCTCACACACCCAAAGTCCAGACAGCCCCGTTGGGCAGTAAGAGCTGCTCGCCGCCCATTGGAAAGAGAGGAACAGAAAGAGAACAGGTGGGCCCAGGCCTGCACCCGTGCTAACGATGAATGATGAGGCTGGGGTGCTCCCTTGTGGGAGAAGCTCTCTCAATAATGGAAACACGTTAGAAGGGGCCACATCAAACACGGTGCAGAAGAAAGCCAAGGAGACTGACGTGGCAGCCAGTGCTGGCCAAAAGGGAGAGAGGAGGCCCGTGTTTCTCGTTAGCATCTGACAGCAAGAACCGTGTGTTACTTAGTGAACCAAATCCTCCTTTATGCTGGAGCGTTTTTCTCATTCTTGGCCCAATGGTTTCAACGGTTGCTCCCCACAACAGATTTCAAATCCTATTATACAGTAAACATCTGTGGCATTAATTTTCACCCTATAAACAAATGCAGGCAGCTGAGGCAGATCATTTGATGAGTCAATCAATATATGAACAGCACACAATGCCTGCTTGCTTTGCTCGGGCGAAACGAAAGAGTCCTTTCCAAGCCTGTCTGCAGCACCAGATAGCAGCGACAATATCGGAAAGAAAACAAACTTCCCCCTTGCACATCCCACCAAGACCCAAGCCAGGCCATTTCCCTCGGAGCATCCAGAAGGAATGACCCCGACCCCAGCATCTGGGCTCCACATCCGACACTTTTGCACATGCCAATATTCAGTGCCCCAAATGCTAGGAATCTGGATCTTTGCACTGTGTAGGGCAGTGTTTCTCCCCTCCCCCCCCCCCACAGGGGATAGTGGGCAATGTCTGGGACACTTTTGGGGGTCCCAGCTGGGTGTGAGGGTGGGTGCTACTGGCATCTAGCGGGAAGGGACCAAGGTTGCTGCTAGATACCTGCAGGGCACAGGGCAGCCCCCACCGCAAAGACTTATCCACCCAGGACATCCATGGCACCAAGGTTGAGGAGCTCAGGTGCAGGGTTTTCGTGCCCTCGAGGAACACATCTCCTCTGCCTGATCTGACGCGGTCCCCTACAATGGAGGAAGCAGGGATGTTCGTTCCTTCGTTATGCACTATGGCTACATGACTTCCCCTCTGCCATCCTCCACTTGGATAAGCCTCTCTGTTCCTGCCCAGTGAACCGCTTCCAGCCAGTCCCCATGGGCGCCGTGTCCACCTGTCTGTCTGGGCCAACCTGCAAAGCCAGCCAGGGCCTCCCAGGCAAGACTGCGGTCAGCCGTGAAGGAGGCGGGCGGCTTCCGGGGTCTGGGGGAGGCCCCAGCGCTCGGCCTACATCTGCCTTCCTCCTCGCGGACCTTGGACAGCGCTCGGAGTTCACGGTCGCCCCCTCCCCCACCTGACAGCATCAAAGGAAGACTTCTCTGGAGAGGCTGCCGCACTGCTGGGTAAGAACCGTCGGCTGCCGGAGTCCGGCACCACCGTCTCCTGGTTCAAGTGAATGTCTCGAGTCTCGGTTTCCCCGTTTGACTCATGGGCGATCCCTCTCCCAACAACGAAATGAACGATACGGAAGCTCACCTGGCATCACAAGCCCTGGAGAACAGCCAAGGAATGAAGGACCTACCATTATCCAGTGAACTGTTGTCAAGATTTCTAGCCCCATAAGGGCTGCCTGCTATCCGTCTCCATCTCCCCGCCTCCTCTCACATGGGCACCGTCAGCACCTCTGGCCTGGCTGTGACCTGCTGGCCACTTGCCCAGGCACAAGTTATTCTGGGAATTAGCCTGGATGCGTCCCTTCCCCCCAAAGCTCAGGAACAGCCATCCCTTGAGAACTAAGCACCCACTGGGTCTGAGACCAGCCGGGAAATCTAGCCTGGGGTTCAGACCCAAACAAGAAATAACCCATGTAACTGACACTCTGCCTTCATGGACATTAACTCATTTGATATTCCAAACAGACCTAGGAGATAGCTGTTATGATTCCAGGCCCAGAGAGGTTAAGCAGCTGGCCCTAGACCACACAGAGGTGAAGTGACCAAACTATCACCCTGGGCTGAAGTATTTCTACAGCTAAGTGCTGCAGAGGGGAAAGCATTTCTCCTGCTACATTTCATCGCAATAGGGAGGCGAAGAATGAACAGATTCATTCGGTGGGAGGTGTCCGGCCCTGACCATGTTGCCCCAGGAGCCTGTTTTCAGAGTCAGACGCTTCTAGGTTCCAGCTTGTTGGCCACTGTCCTCCCTGCCAGGGAGCCCTTCTGCTGCTCAGAAACAAAGGCCAATGTGTTCAGACGCAAATACTCCCTCCCCCAGGAGGCCCTGCCCCTTCCAAGCCCAGACCAGAGGCACCAGGGACTCCAGTTTCCTGTAGGGAAAGCTGACCCTCTCAGCCCAACTGTGGCTTGGCTGGGGACCAGCAAGAAGGGACCCATGCATCACCTTGCCCCACCCCAAGTCCCCAGAGGAGCCCCTGCCCCATCCCAATCTCTGGTCAGCTGGCAGGGCTGGTGACATGTGGAGGTACCAGGCCATCAGGAGAAGTGCTCAAGAGCACCAGCCACTTCCATCCCTCCTGTTCCTCAGAGACGTGCACACAGGGCACACATGTCCTCTGACATCTGTGGACAAGGCAACAAACAATTCTGTGTCCCTGTCTGTGCTTGGCCCTGAGCAGACACTGGGACCTGGGCACAGCAAGCCAGGCTCTGACCTTGGGGACCCACAGTCAAGCTGGGCAATGAAGCAAGTGACCAGATGTCCCAACAGTGGGCTGGACAAGAGAGAAGTACGGCCATGTCTGCAGGTTTGTGCTATGTAGGGACCACCTCAGGGACAGCCACACTCAGAGGCCTAGGGGTAGGAGCTAGAACCTGGTGACCAGGTGACATGCTGGACTTCTGGGTGTCCCAGGACTGAACAGGTGGGCTGGCTGCACACCCGGAAGGTGGTAGAGCTGGGATCGGACCCACTCCAGCCTCTGACAGGCCAGGATGCCTGGTAGTGAGTGCAGATGCCAGGCCTACAGGGGGTGAGCGGAAGAGGCAGGGAACGTGCCTCATCAAAGAAGACACGCAGATGGCAAGTAAGCATATCAGAAAACGCTCCATGTCACGTGTCATCGGGAAAATGCAAATTAAAACAACAACGAGACAGCACTACGCACCTATTAGAACAGCCGAAACCCAGAACACCGACAACGGCAAACACTGGGACGATGCAGAACAGCCGGAACCCTCACTCATGGCTGGTGGGATGTGCCATGGTGCGGCCACTGTGGGAGACAGGTGGTTTCTTTCAGGCCTAAACATGCTCTTACCATATGACCTGGCAATCACACTCCTTGGTATTTACTCCGAGGAGTTGAAACCCTGTGTCCGCACAAAAACTGGCACATGGATGTTGATGGCAGCTTTATTCATAATCTCCCAACTTGGAAGCAACCAAGATGTGCTTCAGCAGGTGACAGATAAACGGTGGTCCATCCAGACAATGGAATATGATCCAGGGCCAATAAGAAATGAGCCACCAAGCCATGAAAAGACATGGAAGAAACTTACATATGCTCACTACTAAGTGAAAAGAGCCACTCTGAAAAGGCCACATAGTGTGTAGGATTCCAACCGTGTGACATTCTGGAAAAAGCACAACTATGGAGACAGTAAAAGGATCAGTGGTTGCCAGGAGTTTGGGGGAGGGGGAGAGGAATGAACGGGCCAAGCACAGAGGAACTTCCGGGCAGTGCAAATACTCTGCATGACACGACAGTGATGGGTCCCTGCCAATTGTACATTCGCCCAAAGCCACAGGAGGTCCAACACCAAGTGTGGCCCCCGTGTCAACACAAGTTCATCAGCTGTAAGGAAAGTCCCATTCTGGTGGGGATGTTGGTAACCCAGGAGGCTGTGTATGGTGGGCAGTGGAATATGGAAACTCCCTGTACCTTCCCTCACTTTTACTGTGAACCTAAAACTGCTTTAAAGAAGTAAAGTTTTAATTTTTAAAAAGGAAGGAAAAGAAGTAGGACTGACATCTGGAGAAAAAGAAGCCCCCTGGGTCCCTGCTGGGGTTGGGGGAGGGATGCCCACCCTTCCCCCAGCACCTGACACCTCAGCCACCCCTCCTTCTAGCAGTCCAGGGGGGATCCAGCCCCACGACGCAGGACAGGTCTCTGAACCCAGGGACAGATGCCCGGGGCCCTGCTTGGGGCTCGCTCCAGGAGGAACGTTCAGAATGCTGTGGGCGCCCAGCCTGGAGGGAAAGGAAGGTCACGGAGGCCAGCAACCTGCCAGGCAGCGTCCACACGGCTCCTCACCAAACCAGTGAAACGGATATTCCCGGACGAGACTCCTGGCGGGAAGAATTACCGCCCTTCTCAATTGAAAGATAACCCTCCCACTCGTCCTTATCTGTCCACGCCTTTTGCACGTGGGCCTTCCCCTGCCACGGCTGTGAAAGCGAACATCTAATATTCCCAGGCCCCGGGCGATCCGCGCAGCCACGAGGGAGGCGGGCCCGTGGGCTGCTTCTGGAATAACCTGCCGGCCAGTTCTCCTGGGGGTGGAGAAGGGGCTGCCCTCACTGAGCAGCAGGGTCTTTAGAAACATCTCATGTAAAGAAAAGGAGCCGATTCAGGCACATGGCGCCGTGCCACGCGCACACTATGAGCTCGGGAAATGGAAGCGACACCCCTGCACGCATCAGTCCAGGGGTAGGTACTGTCTCCGCTGCGTGACAGAGGCTGGCAGTCAGGACAATCAGGCAACTGGCACAGGCCATACAGCTCCGAAGCAGCAGAGGGGAACTTGAACCCAGGACTGTGCTAATCCAGAGCTCTTTCCTCCACACCACAAAGCACTCCAGTTTCCCCTAACAGCCGCGTCTCCTTCTACTCAATCAGACACGTCACACACCCAGCCAGGAAGCCACCGTCAGATGGCTGGCCGCATGCAGGTGTAGGGCTTGCAGGTGCCCCAGTGACTGAGATCCCTGACCCCTTGGGGGTCACAAACTCGTGGATCACTACCACCCCATCCTGGCGGCCCAGCCTCTGGCTCCGGCCTCCTCCCCACGCTCAGCGGACACTGAGCCGGTCCTTTCCCGTCACCCTGCCTTCCCTGGGGAGCCCCTCGCTTGGGCCCGGCCCCACCCTGTGTCCATCACCCTCCTTGCGACCTCGCCAGCTTCACCAGCACTCCCTTCTGCAGCTGCGCTGCCTGTCTGAGTCACAGGGAAAACCTGCTCCTCCCGTATTGAGAGCCCAATTTTCCCTGCACTATTAAACAAATTTCTTCAAAGACAGAACCTCACATTGAACGAAACCTTTTTTTGAAGTTTTTAGTGGTTTCCATAAACACAGTGGAGGAAAAAGCTGGCGGCCCACTAAAATTCTTACTTAAGGCAAGATGGAGGACCTAGAGCCCCACATAAGCCACGGAGGAGCAGAGAAAGGGGCGCTCCCTGCCCGGAGCCCAGGAAGGGAAAGGCAGGGGGCCCAGGGCTGGTCCAGGGCTGGCCCCAGCGGGGAGGACGCATCCTTGCCTCTGGGGGCGAACGTGGATTCTTAGGAGATTTGGCAAGAAGGGCCCTGACAAAGGGCTGTCTTTGAAACTCAGCCCCTGGAAGGTCTCAGCCGTGTCATGGACCCCCCTCTCTCCTCCCATCACTTGCCCCCGAGAGCCCAGGGATGTGACAAAAAGAACACGGCTCTGGCAGAAAGAGAATCCATCCAGGTTCAAGTCTAGCCGCACAGCTGTAACCAGGGGCCCAGTCGTCCCACGTCTCACTCTCCATTTGTGAAATGGGACAAATAAGCGAGGGGTCACCTCATGGCTTGTCATGAGGTACAAGTGACCAACTTCTAGCTGACAACTTCCAGTTGTTCACATGACAGGGGACATTCATGGTTGCTCTGCTTTGAGTAAGAAAGTACTATTTGGAGGAGACACGTTTGCTACGGCCTCAGTCGATACTAGTTTGGGATGCTCACAGAGGTCATCAGATGGCACTGGTAGAAACTGGAAAAGGTAATGAACAAATGCGTCACGGTTTTAGGAATTACTCTGAGTGATGTGACTTCACAATTACAAGCTCTAACGTCTGTACAAACGAGCCTTGTGAACAGCTCTTGCAACAAGAGTCCTTACAATACAGAGACCACAGCAACCACAAGGCAAATGTAAGAATCCCGCCTCATGTTGTATCTATCGGGCCTCACGGCCTGGCGCTGTGGACTAAACTGTGTCCCCCCCTGAATTCACATGTCAAAGTCTCCAAGCCCCCAGCGTGACTGTGTTCGGAGGTAGGGCTTTTAGGGGGTAAGTAAGGTTAAGGGAGGTCATCAGGGTAGGGTCCTAATCCAATGGGGCTGTGGCCTCACAAGATCTCTCTCCCAAGGACGTTGCAAGAAGGCAGCCATCTATAAGCCAGGAAGAGAGGCACCTGACCCTGCCAGCATCCTGATCTTGGACTTCCAGCCCCCAGATCTGGGAGGGAATAAGTGTCTGTGGTTGGCAATGCCCAGGCCGAGGTACGTTGTGATGGCCTTGAGCTGACACAGACAGGCGGGATAACGTGTCCAGGATAGCACCGTGCCTAGATTCAAAACATGGGGTGCCTCAAACAGCAGAAGCGTGTCCTATCTGCCGTGTAGATGAGAAGGCTCACCTTCAGGGAGATCAGGCAACATGCACATGCAGAGTGTGAATAAAAACCATTTCGCACAACTGAAGAACGGAAATGCCACGTTTCCACAAAGAACTTAGTTCATATACATATAATTTTCTACATATTCACACAACTAAATTCGTGGAAGTAACGTACGTCAACATCTGAGTTGCTTTATCTAAATCTCTAAGAGTCAGTATTTCAGGGTGACCAAAAACACCTTTTGTCCTATCTTTGGGAAAGGGGGTGTCTGCCTCGCAGCTGGGGCTACCCCTCTTCGGGCCTGTGCAGTCATTGCTCTGTGGGGACTTCTCGGGAGAGGGTGACGACACTGGGAGAGTTGACACCCAGGGCATCTTGCTTCCTTTAGGAAAAGAGTCTCACCGTTGCCTGGAGATGGGGGCTGTGGCCGTGGAAGAGAGCTGACAGGTGGCCGCAGGAAAGGGTCCCCCCAAGGAGCCAAGAGGAAATCCCACACCAACGAAATAATCAGACCAGAAAAGCCAGTTCCGTCCAGAGAAGCAGTCGGAGGAAGCCAACTGTTGACCCTCAGGAGCTGGATGAGGTGAGCGGAGCGTAACTGATTCTGCTTTCGCACATCTGAAGGGGCTCCGAACGATGCTAACTGCGGAATATCTGGCAGCGTCTCAAGGAAGGCTTCTGCTTCTCATGGAGACTAACACGTGAGGATGAGACTGATACTCAAACTATGTAATAACGATTAGAGTGGAGACCGACATCTCTTACTCAACAGTCCAAGGGCGTGGCTCTCAACAGCATCCCTCCCTGGAACGCATCTGGGTCACGGCCCCTATCACCTTGCCACTGACACCCCCTTCCGGGGGGCTGTGGGCCTCAGAGCCCACACCCAGGCCCTTCTCTGCAGGGAAGCTCCGAGGTTCCACGAGCTCTGGCCTGGCGCTCCTCCCCGCAGCCCCTGGAGGGGCCAACACACTGTCAGATGAGCAGCCCATCTTCTTTTCCGGCCACCTGAGAGAGAGGGATCTAGACCCACACCTCCCATGTGGATCTTACACCAGGGAAACCGAGTCTGGTGCAGAAATGAAAACACCAAAATCAGAATCCACAATGTGTGGCCTGACGGGACCTTGAAAACAGCTGTCTGAGCCCTTTATTTTCCAGGGAAGGAACCTGAAGCCCAGGGAGGGGGTGTCACTTGCCTGTGATCAGAGAGCTGCAGGCCACGCTGGGCCAGGCCCTCTTCCTGTCACTATACCCTGAAGTCACCCACCTCCTGACAAGGGCAGCCACACGACACCTCGGTCAAGACAGCAGCAAGCGTGAGAAGAGCTACAAGGCAGCCTGGTCACCACGTCCCATCCTGTCCATTGTCAGTCAAAGGGAGACACGAGCCTGTCACCAACATCAGCTGGCCTTGTGTCGACTCTCTCCTCCAGCGGTGGCCGCCCCAGCCCCAAACTCAGCACCGTGCATGAGGCTGGCCCACAACACTGAGTCAGCGAGGCTCCCCACCTGGACCTCACCAGCCTCCTCCTCCCCAGTCTCGGGTTCCACATCTTCCAGGAAGCCTGGCTGTGTCTGGAAGCATCTGTGACAGTCTGGCCCAAGCTGTGGATGATGCCCCCACCACCTACCCCGGATTCATATGCATGTGGGCTGTTTCCCAGGCCAGTCAACTGAAAGTCCCAAGAGGAAGGGGAAGCTGGCTTCTCCTGTGCCCCCAGAGGAAGCCATTCCACACGGAGCTCTGAGCAGAATCCCTTTCTTCCAAGTCCAACCCCCTCTTAGCAAACCTCCCACAAACCCCCGGTGCCTAGAGGGCTGCAGCGCCCAGACCGCTGCTCTCCAAGAGCATCGTCACAGCCACATCCCAGCGCAAGGGAAGGAAGCACACATCTTGCAACAGGGTGTGGACGGTACAGATGCCTGGTAGGGGTGTGAGAAAGCAGAGAGGCCCCTGCAAACCAGAAGGTTCTTTAACATCCAAGGAGACCCTGTGTGGTCAGCCATTCTGCCTACAGTCTGGGAGGGCGGTCAGCAGGGCTAAAACAGCAAGGGCACCGGGGCAGCCACCCCAGCAATTAACAGGGGCTGCAAGGAACAGCCACCTCCTGAGGCTTAGCCGGGCTCTTGCTGACACAGAGCGAGCTGGGATGAAGGGAAGCAGCCAGGCTATCAGAGAGAACGGGGTGGAGGGTCCAGGAAACCATCTCCACCTCTGCTCATTGTGCATCTACGTGAGCGCCTTCTCAGCTAAGAGACCCCGTGCTCTGTCCTGATAACCTGGGATGTGAAACGAGATGACCCCTCTGTTACCAGCCCTGTCTGATGGCTGACAGCTCTCCCGGGCCATGCAAGGCATTGCTTGTTTCCTTTCTTTCTGCCTGTTGGTAGGTTCCAGAAGGATCCTTAAGAGGGCCTACCAGGATCTGATTATAATTAGAAGAATAAAATATTCATAATCTCAGTAATAGCCAATATTTATTCAGGGCTTGCTGTGTACAAGGCTCTATCATAGGTGTGTTATAAGACTGATCTCATTTAAAAAGTAACACTGAGTGTATTTACAGCTGTTAATTAGCTACCACCAGAACCAGGCTTGGGGAGGATTCCGGCCCCCAGTCTGCCCTTCTGTGTCCTTTTCTCCCTGCAAAGGCCATTACCTACATACCAATGTCCACCGTCTTTATGGTCTTCTGTGAAGGATCTGGGAGCTTTAGCCATATCAAGGGGTCAATGGCTGATGACCAACCACTTGTCTGTAGGTGGTCTGTATTTTAACAGAGAATGAAACATCTATGTAATTAACATCTCTGAAATTAAAGGGATAACTTTTCACAGAAAAAAAAAATCAGACATCAGAAAGTCACAGAAAGGCTTTTTTTGGGGGGTGGGGGTGGGGGGTGGGGGCGGAGCACGAGCAAAGGGTCCTATGAGGGACCCTGACAGGCCACTCTGAGGGTAGACGCCTTCTAAGGCTGTCCACACGTTGGCAAGCTCAGGACCTTCGGGAAGTTCTATTACTCTCTCCATTCATGGAACTGCTACCAGAGGTTGGATCAGCCAAAGGCCTCACAGCTGGACAACAGCAGGTATCTGAAGGCTACCCTCTGGCCCGAAGAGGGCCCGAGCCCAGCTCAAGAGCCACAAAATTAATATTTAATGGAAAAGTGATTTCCTGCAGAAACATCCCCAAAGGTTCACGGAACGCTCATGCCACTTCATCATCTGTTGCTATATTTTAAGAAAGAGGCAAGAAGGTAGCAGAGAGTGGGGGTGGTTCAACTTTAAGGTGCATTTTTAATTAAAAGAAAAAGATCAGAGCTGTGATGTGGCATCATAAAGCAGATAATTTTACAGCTGGATGGTCTCCCTCTGATGTACTTGAAAACCATTTTCAAGCGACATAAAGTTTAACATACCGGTACATCTGCCTACCCACTAGATTCTACATGGAATTTAAAATTTAATTATATTAAAGCTTTGTTACAGTGTGAATTGCAAGCATGCTAACCAAGTGGAACTTTAACAAAATCTCTGCAGATAGGCTTTTTTTTTTTTCCTTTTAAACTCAGTTTTGTAGAACCCAGAGTTTGACAAACAGTTGATGATCCTGTCCAAAGTGTTTACTGCTCAGAGAACAAACCACTTGGGACCTAAGTGTTTATTCTCCTGGGTCTAACTCCTCAGCTCATCTTCTCTTTGCTAAGGCAGAAAGGTGGCCATGGAAATCAAGTAGCCAGGGAGCTGAGGCTGACGCTGTTAGAGCCACGCTGGGAATTTTTTTCTTGGAGGCGGGGGTAGAGTTGGTTTTTCTGGGGAGCCTTTTCACTATTAGTTTTACGTGCACATCAAAGAACTACTTTCTCAGGGGAAAAAAGTGGCCAGAGTAACCTAGAAATCGCAGGTGGGTTGTTCTCTGCGATCAGAGAGGCCATCCACTCCAACAGGAAGAAACAATTCCACGCAAAGCTGGTTCTCCATCGGCGAGGTGCAAGGTTGGGCTGTGGCTCAGACAGCCCTGGTTCGAATCCTGCCTCTGTCACCCGGGAGCTGTGCATTCTTGAGCTGGTGCCTTCACCTTTCTGAGCCTATTCTACAAAATGGAAATAATAACGGTATCTAATTCATAGAGACTGTGGAAAATTAAAGATGACAATGTGCATAAAGTATTTAAGCGCAGTGCTCATACAGAGTAAGCACGCGATTAAGTGGTAAAAGTAATTTTACCGTCATTGTTACTGCTGTATGTTTCTAAAAATGCTACACACACGTGGCTGAGCATGCCAGAAGTCTCAGCCTCATGGACTAAAGTAAGGAAGCTCATGGCCCAGCCAGCAAACCTGCAAGGTTTGTGTTATGAAACGTTTCAAGGTGTATTTTAGTCAGGAAAAAAAAAAAAATGGAAGAGAAGCTACTTTTTTCATTTTCCACTTCCCCACCCATTCATCCATCCAATGGTCTACTGAGCCCATAGCTACAGAAGATACAAAAATACAGAAAATACCCGCTGCCTGGTCCCCGGGGAACTTGTACTCTAATGACTCAGGGAAGTAGGTAGCCACGCTATAGGCAGAAGACCAATGGGGAAAAGCGCCAGGAAGGTCCTGAAGTGGGAAATGTCACACTCGATTCAGAGATTCCAGGCTTTCCAGGGAGGGACTTTTCTTTT
>NW_024412388.1:4768635-4848374 GCF_014898765.1 Herpailurus yagouaroundi | reverse complement strand
TTTTTTTTTTTTTAAATATAGTTTATTGTCAAGTTAGCTAACATATAGTGTATACAGTGTGCTCTTGGTTTGGGGGGTAGATTCCCATGATTCATCACTTACGTACAACGCCCAGAGCTCATCCCAACAGGTGCCCTCCTCAATGCCCATCCCCCATTTTCCCCCTCTCCCCGCCGCACCCCCACCCACTCAACCCGCAGTTCGTTCTCTGTATTTAAGAGTCTCTGACGGTTTGCCTCCCTCCCTCTCTGTTTGTAACTTTTTTCTCCTTCCCCTGCCCCACGGTCTTCTGTTAAGTTTCTCAAGTTCCACACATGAGTGAAAACATACGATATCTGTCTTGCTCTGACCGACTTATTTCATTTTGCATAATACCCTCCAGCTCCATCCACGTTGCTGCAGATGGCAGGATTTCATAAAGAAGATGTGGTTTATATATGCAACGGAATACTACCTGGCAATCAGAAAGAATAAGCAGCGATCTTAACAAGTGGTTCATGCCCCCGGAGGGAGGGAAGGGGAAAAACAGAGCCCTGGGCGTCAGACAGTCACAGAAGGTCTAGAGGTATCAGCAAAGGAAAATATCTTTGGTACATTTTTAGGTGGAAAAAAAAAAAGCTATATGGTAAGGACAAGATACCGTCAAAAAAAAGTTCGTGTGTGTGTGTGCGTGTGATCCACTTTGACACACGATGTACACAAAACTGTCGACAGAGGTGTAGAACTGGGGAAGGTGTTATGGGAAGAAACAGTAATGGGAGAAAACGTGGAATGGATCCTCTTTCACTTTTTACTATGCATTTCTGTACCGTTTGAATCTTTAAAATTTGCATAAATTTTTTATAGTCGTTATTAACGATAAAAATGCGGATTCAAATTTTGAGTGATTTTATTCCCTTTCAGTCATTGCATTTAATTTCCAAAATTTAAATTAATATTAAAGGAGGACGTGGAATTTTTGTTTATTAATCGAGGACACGGGTTGAAATGTATTCATTCTAGAAATGATCTGCGGGGTCCCCACGGCAGCGTGGGCCCTTCTGGAGGCACCAGGAGGCAGAGCACTGAACAAGGAGTCAGAGCGCCTGCCCCTGGATTCTCCGAGGGGCCGCAGGCGGTACTGCAAATCCAGAGCCAGGGGGCAGGCGGGGAAGGCAGAGGAGAGGAGGGACGAGGGTGCTATTTTAGGTAGCGTGGTCAAGGACAACTGCCCTGAGAAGGTGACGCTTGGGAGACACGTGGAGGAAGGGAGGGAGGGGGCTACCAGGACGTCTGGGGGGAAAGCATCCCGAGCCGGGAAAACAGCGAGCAGCAGCCCCGGGGCAGGGGCACGCGTGGGGCATTTACGCGGGCAGGCAGCGCAGCCGAGAGGACACGAAGGAGAGGAGTTCGCAGAGGCCGTGACGGCCGGGCGGGGCTGGGTGACCCTTGAGTAGCAGCGGCGCGGCGAGGGAGGGGGGGGGGGGCTTCAGAGCAGCAGCGGATGCCCTGGAAGCGGGCTCCGGTGGTAGTGCCCGAGGAAGGTGAGGGTGGTGTGGACGACAGGGAAAGGGGTCACGGCTCTGAAGATGTCTTGGGCTCCGGATCCAGAGCCAGCAGGACTGCTGATGGGTTAGATGAGGGAAAAGGAAGAGAAAGGGGTCCGGGGCGACTCGCACGCACCAGGCACGCTGGAGTTGCCGTTTCCGGAGGTGGGAAGTCTCAGGGTGTGAACATTTTAGGAGGTGACGAGTGGAGTCGGGGCCGGAATGATAAATTTGGGGTCACCAGCACGAGGATGGCACGTAAAGCTGAGGGCCTGGAGGGGCTCGCCGGGGAGCGTTTGGGCAGGGAACGGGGAATATGGTAACTGAGCGCTGGGCACCCCGGCATCAGGGGTTGGGGAGACGCGGAGACGCTCAAGGGAGATGGGAAAGGAGCCGCAGGGGCACCCGGAGCGAGTGGTTTCTGGAGGAAGAGTTGAGCAGGTACATCCAGTGCCCCTGAGAAGCCGGCAAGGTGAGAACGGAGACTCGGCCGCTGGATGTGTCCTTTTCTTCAAATTTTTTTTGTAACATTTGTTATTTTTGAGAGACAGAGAGAGAGCGTGAGTGGGGGAGGGGCAGAGAGAGAGAGAGAGAGAGAGACACACACACAGAATCCAAAGTAGGTTCCAGGCTCCGAGGCATCAGCACAGAGCCCGACGCGGGGCTGGAACTCAAGAACCGTGACATCCTGACCTGAGCTGAAGTAGGACGCTCAATGGACTGAGTTCCCCAGGTGCCCCTGGATATGGGGTCCTTAACAAGGGGTTTTCGGGTGGAGCCAAGTAGACAAAAGCCGGGCTGAGCTTACAAGAAAGCAGAGGGGAGGAGCTGGAAGGAACGAATGAGAAGGCAGTGCAAGCCGTCTGCTGCAGGGGGAGCCCAGAGACAGTGGCTGCAAGGAGGCACTTGTTCTAACAAAAGATACTATATGGGGCTCTAGGTTAAGCATTGGACTCTTCGTTTCAGCTCAGGTCATGATCTCATGGTCCGTGGGTTCGAGCCCCGTGTCGGGCTCTGCGCTGACAGTGCGGAGCCTTGCTTGGGATTCCCTCTCTCCCTCTCTCTCCGTCCCTCCCCCTTTAAATAAATAAATAAACTTTAAACAAAAAAGGGAAAATAGTTAAGAGATACTACAGACAGTTTTAGGGTGACAGGAATGATCTGACAGAGGAAAACACTCAGGTTGAACAACAGAGAGGGGACAAGTACAGGAACAGCGCCCTTGAGCAGGGGGAAGGAATGGGATCCAGCCCGCCCCGGAGGAGCACAGACGGGTTGTCGGAGGGGACCGGAGGGAGGCTGGACACAGACACAGGTGGATGGGCTGATGGGCACGTCTGATTCATTCTGTTGTCCAGGGAAGTAGGAGGAAAGACTGAGGAGCAAGCAGAGGTGCTGAGAGAGAGGGGAGGGAGCTGACACAGTCGGGCACAGGTACGAACGGAGTCACGTACAGAATCTCCGGGGAGCACTGAGGCCTGGGGAGGGACCGTAGATACAAAATGAAACCTGTTAGCCCTGGTGTGTGTTCTTCCCCAGCCACACTGGGCTGCTTAGATACAAGCCTCCAGAAGGCACAAAGCTGGATTCACAAGGTGGGTATCAGGGAGGTGTGCGGAATGTGGCATAAGCAAGAAATTGTCTTCCGGTAAATTACGCCGCTGAGATGTTGAGGTTTGTTTGTAAGAGCAGAGAGCATTACTTACGGTAGCTAATACTCCTGGGTTTTGAAAGGATCTCTACATGGATATTAAAATCACCAAGAATTATCACGCCTGTGGTGTTGGAAAGAGACAGTGAGCCATGTGCTTCAGAATCTCCAAGGAATGAGAGAGAGAGCAACTCAGGGGATCTGTACAGATTGCCAAGAAGGAAGGATATGGGATGGTAGGATCTTGGAAGCACGGAAGGAGAGTTTGCAAGGAAGACAGGATGACAGTGGTCTGGGAATGAAAGTGAGAAGCAGGGGAAACAAATTTATAAGTCAATCTACTCTCCCAAAATACTCTCAGAAAACTAAAATAGAAGGGAACTGCCTCAACCTGACGTTCATATACGTGATAATAAAAGACTGCATGATTTCCTGGCCAGTACGGAGAATGACACAGGGATTTCTGCTTCAATATTTATTTCTAGCCATTGCAATAAGGCAAGAGAAAGAATTGAGGGCATACAGATTGGATTAAGAAAAAATAAAACTTGTTTTAACTCCCTGAAGACAATGATTGTTTAGGGAGAAAATACTATGGAATCAATTAAAAAATAGAACGAACAGAGCTAAAAGACAAGGCTAGTAAGTTTTCAGGATACAAGGGCAGTGCGCAAAAATCAGTTGTATGCCTATATACTAGCATCAACAACAGAAAGTTAAATTTTTTAATTCCATTTACAATAGCATCAACAAATATTAAATACAGGGATAAATATGACCAAAATACGTGCAAAACCTGTACAGTGAAAACTATAAAACACTGCTCAAATAAAACATAAACAGAGAGATATGTTCACGGAAAGGAAAACGGGGTATTATTAAGTCACTGATTCTCTCTAAATTTACGCATTCAGTGCAGTTCTAATCAAAATCCTAGCAGGCTCTCTGTAGAATTTGATAAACTTATTCTAAAATGTACATGGAAATGAAAATTACTCAGAAAAGCCAGAATAACTTGGGAAATAAACAAAATTGGAATACTCATACCATCTGATTTGAAGATACATGTAGAGCTGTATTAATAAAGTACGGTATTGACACAAATACAGACATATGAAAAAAATGGAACAGAATAGAAAGTTTAGGAAAAGACCCTACATGGTCAACTGATTTTCAGCAAAGGGACCAACATAGTTCAAAGAGAAAAGGATGACCATTTCAACAAGTAGTGTTGAAACAATCAGGTGGCAACAGTGGGGAAAAAGAAAAGAACGTTTACCCTCATCTCACACCACATACGAAAGTACCTGGAAAAGATGATAGACCTAAATGAACATAAGATGTAAACTATAAAACTTCTAGAAGAAAACAGAGGAAAATCTTAATGATCTTGGATTTGACGAAGATTTCTTAAATATAACACAAAAGCAAGAGCCACAAAATGGTCAACAAATTTGACTTCATCTAAATTTAAAACTTCGTATCTTCAAATGATCCTGTGATGAAAATAAAAAGGCAAGTCACAGGCTAAGAGAAAAATATTTGTAAAACATATATGCAACAAATAACTTGTTATCTACAATATATAAAGAACTCCAGCAACGCAATAATAGGAACACGATCTAATTGTAAATGGGCAAAACGTCTGAATATACACAGAAAATGTCTGGGTGACAACTAGGCACGTGAAAAGAGGATCAACATCATCATTAGGGATGCAACGACACAGCCAGTAGATGAGATAAAAAGAAAAAAAAAAGTTTAAGTAAATAAATAAGCTGACCATACCAAGGGTTGGCAAGGATGCAGACCAAGTGGAACTCACACGCTGCTGGTGGGAATGTGAAATGATACAACTACTTTGGAAAACAGTTTGGTGGTTTCTTATGACATTAAACACATGTGTACTATGCCATCCACCCACCCCGCTTCTAGGTATTTACCCTAAAGAAACAAAAGTGTATGTCCACACAAAAACCTGTGCATGAATGTTCATAGCAATTTTATTTGTAATAACCAAAAGTTAAAAACAAACCTGCACAGCAACAGGTGAAGAGATAGGAAGAATATTGTGGTACATCTATAAAACGGGATACAGCTCAATAACTTTTTTATTAAGTTTTCATCTTAATTCCAGTATAGTTAACATACAGCGTTATATATTAGCTTCAGGTGTGCAGCATACAAACAGTGATACTGCATGTTGATACGTGCAACAACATGAATGAATACCAAAATAACGACTTTGTTGAGCATAAGGAGCCAGATCTAAAAAAGTACAATTTATATAAAGTCCTAGAAAATGTAAACTAATCTAGTGACACATATAAATGTTTGTCTGGAGATAGGAAAGGGACAGGAAAGACTGATTATAAAAGGGCACAAGGAAACCTTCTGAGTGGTGGATATTTTCATTATATTGACTGTGGTAATGTTCACATGGTATATACGTATGTCAAAACTTATCCAACTGTGTACTTGAAACATGTACAGTTTATTGTTCATCTATTACACTTCAGTGGAACTGTAAATGAACAAGCCTATTGATTAGGCACTATTATTATCACCATTTTGCAGATACAGAAACTGAGGCACAAAGGTATTAAGAACGTCACATGAAGCAGAAGCCTTACCCAGTTGGCATTCCAGCACAGATACCCTATCACATCGGGGACAGGACTTTCTTGGTCACAAATCTCTTCCCCACCCCAAAGGTGACTTTGCACAGTACTCTTCCAAAGCAATGAGCCCCAGAGATACCGTAGAGCCAGAGGGAAAGGAGAGAAAACAGAAATCCGGCTTAACTGTTCTCAGTAACTTTCCCCAGAAAGACACAAGGCCTGCCCTTGTCTGTACCAAGATCCGACAGAGAGAACCCAAGCTTTCTAGAAGCCAGACAGACCTAAACTCATGGCATGCTCTGTCATATACTGGCTGGGGGAGGCCAGGCAAGTGAGCTTATCTTCTTTATCTTTATAAAATGGGACTGTGGAATGGGAAAAGTTATTTGCAAGTGACATATCGGATAAAGGGCTAGTATCCAACATCTATAAAGAACTCACCAAACTCCACACCTGAAAAACAAATAACCCAGTGAAGAAATGGGCAAAAGACATGAATAGACACTTTCCCAAAGAAGACATCCAGATGGCCAACAGGCACATGAAAAGATGCTCAACGTCACTCCTCATCAGGGAAATACAAATCAAAACCACACTGAGATACCACCTCACGCCGGTCAGAGTGGCTAAAAGGAACAAATCAGGAGACGATAGATGCTGGAGAGGATGTGGAGAAACGGGAACCCTCTTGCACTGTTGGTGGGAATGCAAACTGGTGCAGCCACTCTGGAAAACAGTGTGGAGGTTCCTCAAAAAATTAAAAATAGACCTACCCTATGACCCAGCAATAGCACTGCTAGGAATTTACCCAAGGGATCCAGGAGTGCTGATGCAGAGGGGCACTTGTACCCCAATGCCTATAGCAGCACTTTCAACAATAGCCAAATTATGGACAGAGCCTAAATGTCCATCAACTGACGAATGGATAAAGAAGTTGTGGTTTATCTATACAATGGAATACTACTTGGCAATGAGAAAGAATGAAATCTGGCCCTTTGTAGCAATGTGGATGGAACTTATTATGCTAAGTGAAATAAGTCAGGCAGAGAAAGACAGATACCGTATGTTTTCACTCATGTGGATCCTGAGAAACTTAATAGAAGACCATGGGTGGGGGGGGAGTTACAGAGAGGGAGGGAGGCAAACCATAAGAGACTCTTAAATACTGAGAACAAACTGAGGGTTGATGGGGGGTGGGGGAGAGGGGAAAGAGGGTGATGGGCATTGAGGAGGGCACCTGTTGGGATGAGCACTGGGTGTTGTATGGAAACCAATTTGACAATAAACTATATAAATAAATAAATAAATAAATAAATAAATAAATAAATAAATAAAAATAAAAATAAAAATAAAAATAAAAATAAAAATAAAATAAATAAAATGGGACTGAGCCTGGGCGGCTCAGTCAGGTAAGCCTCTGACTCTTGATTTCAGCCTAGGTCATGATCTCATGGTCGTGGGATTGAGCCCCCAAGGATTCTCTTTCCCTGCACCTCCCCTGCTCTCTCTCTCAAAATAAATAAATAAATTTTTAAAAATGGGGCTAATCTTTTCTATTCTGTAGGGTTGCTGTAGAATCAGAAATAGGGTAAAGTCCAAATTCTGTAATGTGGCTAAAAGGTCCACCATAACCTAGGATTTTATACCTCTGTCTCTGGGCCCATGTCTCATTGTATCCTCCAGGGAACACCTGTATCCACACTAACCTGTTTCAGTTCCTACCTCAGGGCCTTTGCACAAGCCCTCGAGTTTGCCCACAGTGCTTTCCAACACACTGTCTCACCCCTACTGTTCCTCAAGATCTTTACTAAATGTCACCTCTTCAGGAGGCCTTCCCTGACTCCCTCTGTTCAGGGATTCTAAGACCACTCCGAGTTTGTGGATTCAGAGGATCCAACATATTCGTAGCTAAGCTTCCTTTCAACAAAAAGATGCAAAGAAAAATCAGCAAAGGGAAAGGTGTGTGGGGGTGAAGTCTGGGGAAAACTAGGGACAAGCTTCCAAGGGTGCGCTCCCAGTGGAGCCCACACTCAATTCCACACTCAGGACACACTTAGCTCCTCCAGCGGCAGGTTGTAACCACACATCGAAGTGTCGTTCTCCAGGGAAGCTCATCGCAGTCTCAGCACCCAGGCTTCATTGGAGGCCGGTCCTCTGCCTCACACACATCAAAATCCCAGACCCAGGAAGGAAACCAGGTGCTCAGCATGAACCACACTGTTTGTACAAACGGTTCAGGCACAGTGAGCCACTCTTGCCATTTAAGGTAATGTTTATGCCCGAATAGAGAACTGTTTCCCAATCCACTTCCCAGACACCAGCCAAGAGCCAACGCCGCAAGGTGCCCAGTGGGCTCACTAGGCTAGCTCTTTCCTGTGCACCACCCCACACTAGGCTGAGTCTCTGTGCCTGTTTCCTTCACAGCCTCTCAAACTGATTGAGTCATGCGTAAACTATTTGTGTAAATAATGTGTTCAATGTCTGTTTCCCCTTTGGGCTGTAAGTTCCGTAAGGGCGTGCTTGGCACAGAGTTCGAGTTTAATAAATATGTGTTGAATGAATGAATGAATGAAGAATGGATGAACATAGTCTAGCAAAGTGACGGGCACATAATCAAGACCAGCACATGGTAGTGCTCTTCTGTTAGATGCTTGATTCTTGAGCCTCTGTGAGAGTCCCGGGAAGCAGGGGGGCGGGGGGGGGGGGGGGCGGGGATCAGGGGCCACAAGCAAAGACAAAAGACAGGCCGGGAATTTTAAGACGTCATGGCCAAACTCACAACAAGAAGGGCGAGGGTGATTTCAAGGAATATGAGCAAAGCCCCTGGGCCCAGCGGTTGAAGACCCATCTCAGACCCCAAGGGAACAGATTCAAGCTCAACAAAAAAGAAAAACAGAATAACCCCAAACTCCCTCTGGCCTTTCCTTCACCCCCAGAGATGCAGACGCCTAGGAAAAGCTGAACAGTCTGAGAATTCCCCTGGGGTTCCCACATCTACTGGCTCCTACATTCCTGCATATGGGGCCCTCCAAGAGCACAGACTGCCCAGAGCCTTGAAAATAGCAACCCTACAGGGCAACAGAAGAGAGAGGTGAGGATTTCAAATATTTGTTGCAAAGTTATGCATTGGTTGGGTCTTTAGCTATTAGAAGAAACAAATTTTTTAAAGCATACCAAGTTCTAAGGATTACTCAATTATTTTAATATAGCCAGATACTGCATGATCAATATGAATCCTTGTATTTTTAATGCGAATCATTATTCAAAATATGTCACTGCCCAATCAATACAAAGTTAAATCCCATCAATATTTAAATTTCTCCAATTGACATCTTATCATTCTATCCGGGAAAGAGCTCAGCGGATCACAAAATCCATTATTTAATCTTTTAAGTTTGCAGAGTTCAGAATTAAACACCACTCTGTGTCATTAGCTGCCTGAACAGAGGTCCATGGCAGATCAACTTGGGGAGGGGTCTGGAGGAGTGGGTGGGGAAACCTGTGCCGGGCTCCCAGGCTGAGTTGGCCTCAAGACCAGCTGGCCACAGACAGGAAGGCATTTGTCCAGCGTCTGTGGATTGGCCGGGCTTTGGGAGGGAGGGAGGGGAGGAGGGTTGCCTGGAACTTCTCCCACGTGACCTGGCTTTGGGCTGAAGCTGAAATTCCTTAGCTTGGGTGACATATGAGGCCTTCCAGGGCCTGTTCTCTCAACCTCTACCCCCTCTAACCCTATCTTCTGGTCCTACTGAACCCCGTGCCCCCCAGTCACCTCAGGCTGGCTTCGAGCCCCTATACCTTTCAATGCAACTTCCCACCTGGAATGCCCTTCACCCTCCTCCCCTTCCCACTAGCCTGGACAACTCCCTGCCCCTCCTTGGGATCTCAGCTGAGATGTCACCGGCTCTAGGAAGGCATCTGGGATGGGCAAGTGACCACCATATGTGCCACCATGGGACTCTATGCTAACCTTGAATACAGTATCCATCTGGCTGATGCTCAATCACTCTGACCTTTCCTGTCACAGGGACAGATCCTGTCCATTCTGGGCATCTAGAACACAGAGAGAGGCTCAATCAGCATCAGATGGAAAAATGGATGGATGGATGGATGGATGGATGGATGGATAGAAGCCAAGGAATGCCTGAGGGCACCAGTGGCCAGGAGAGGAGCAGGGAATGGATTCCCCTTAAAGCCTTGGAGGGAGCCAGACTTCTGGCCTCCAAACTGTGAGACAATGAATTCCCATCGTGTCAGCTGCTCAGTTGCGGTGCTTTGTCAACACTGCCCCACCCCAGCCAGCAGAGTGGAAGAGAAGGATTGTGTCTTGTTCTTCAATCTTGTGGCCCCTGCAGGACCGACTGGACCTAACAATCCAGTAACCCAGCAGAGTACTTTGGGAGATTCCAAAATCATCCAGCAATAAGGACATACCCACCAGTGCCAGTGAATCATCAGAAAGAAGTGAATTAATGGTCGATTATCCTGGCCCTCATGCAAATTTTCTCCCATGAAATACGCTCGTGACTCTAAGAGTTTTCGAATTCATTCAACACTGACCGTTTCTGTGGGGAAAAGGTTGATCTCTAGTAACTGGAACATTCCATTAATGGGAACATCTAATTTCTAACATTGCTGGAACTTTATTTAACCCACCTTATTCACCAACTGCGTGTGGGAAATCATTGCTTATTTTTCATGTCTCTCTACAGTATCTGCCAGGATGTCCTACTGAGTCCCCAGTGGGTCTCTTTACAAACGTAGCTCAGCCTGCTCTTTTCCGCTTAAACTCAGGCCTGGGCCAGCCCCAGGAACAAAGCCAGAGTGACTCAGTGGCACAGAAATGCACACAGACCTTTGCTTCCGCTGCACCCGATTCTCCGGGCACTGTGATGGATGTGGCTTCTCTTGAAGGATTTTTCCCTCCAATTGTGGACATGAGGTCCTTAGGAGCCGTCTGAAACTTGACGCTTCTGGCAGAATCGACAGCTTTCCTCAGCTGCCAAAAGCAAGAGGGTGTCTGCAAAACAACCCATGCCCTTGACATCTCTCCTGGAAGCAGATTCACTTTCTTTGAAAGATAATTTTATGAAATGTGCAATATTGCATCTCATACATTAATCAAAAGCGTGGCTCTGAGATTTTAATTCTGTTCCTGATAGAAAACAATGGAAACCATATCACCTGAGAGCAGACAGTTCAATTAAATCTCTGGACCCAGATGGGGCATCTCCAAACTATCTCCAGTCGGGTCTTCTCCACTCCACAAAGCGGGTGGCAGGGCCTGGGCACGGTTCTAGACTCTGTGGTGGACAGACTCTCCAATGTCCCCAGTTACCCCTGCCTCATGGGGGGGTCACCCTCGTGTGACCCCCTCCCCTTGAGTGTGAGGAGGTGTGCTTCGCCTCTGACTCCTAACACAGCAAAGGTGATGGTTCACTCACCTAAAGTCGTAGCCCCTGTCTTGCCAGAAGAGTCTTTCTTTCCTAACCGTCATGCTCTGACAAAGCCAGCAGCCCTCCCAGAGTGGCCCAGTGTCAAGGAACTGAGGGCTTCTGCCCACGAGCCTGTGAGGAATTGAATCCTGACAACGACAGCACGAGCTTGGAAGCAGACCGGCCCCGGCTGAGCCACCATATGAGACTGTGGCCCCACAAGAGACCCCAGCGCAGAGGACTCAGCTAAGCAGTGCCTTTCTCCAGTTGCTCACAGAAACTAGCGTGTGCTTTGGTGAGCCGCTACGTGTGTGGTCATGCGTGACGCAGCAGCACATAACTAACACGGAGTCAGACAGATCTGGGTTCTGATTCCTGGTCTGCCATTTACTATCTGTGATCTCAGATAAGTACATTGCTCTCTGTCACCAAGCCTCAGTTTTTCACCTGTAAAATGGTCATGAAAATCATACCTATCTCAACGGGTGACGATAAAGATGAAATGAGACAAAGCATAAAAAGGGGTTAGCATTCTTTAAGTCAGCTATTCTCAATGAGGGTTCCCTGAAGGGTCAAGCCTTGGTGCCCACAGGCACCTGCAGAGCATAAGAAATTTACTTCCCTCCTGTGCATCAGAATGGTACCAACTAGTACAGTCCTTGAAAGAATTGAGAAAAAGCCGCACACATCATTTTCTGTATGGCTCAAGCCTCTCATGGAACCCCGGGTAAGAAAGGCTGCCAGGACCCAGTGAACAGCAGCTTTATCTTTCATTACTGTTGTGTATGACATCGGATGCCCTCATTCTCCAAAGGTGGAGCTTCACAATGTCAGCTCTGGCAATCAAGGGGCCTCTCCGGAGCCCCCTTCTTCCTGCTGCAGAAACCACTGTCTACCGTGGCCACCGATTAGTCCAGAAGACAGACCTCAGGGCGATGTAATGACAGCAACATTTCTTGCCAATAGCAAGCATGTTCTCCTATGTTTTGCGCTCAGGGGTTCACCATGTTAACTTTCCAGGACCCAAACATGGCAGGACATAAATAATGGTGCCTCCGTCAATTGCCATGCTTTTCCAAGGATTAGGTCTGGAAAGGAGAGCAGGAGTGGAGAGGTCAGAGCTCTGGTGGTTTGTCTCTCATGTTTAATGCTGTGGGTCTGTACATGTTTGCCTCTGAACGGCACCTCCAATACCCGCCGCACTGGTCTTCCTCGGGGTCCCAGCTTGGGGTCCCACACAACAGCTGGACCTAAAGGTGGGGTTTGGGAAGTGCCATGGCAGCTCTTGACTGATTTGGGGGTGGGGGGACATAGAGAAAACAGAAAGCACTTAACCCTTTAATGTCTGAAATTTGAACTGACATCAGGGATCCTTTAAGAACTCTGTCAGGTAAGGTGATCTCCTGCACTCCAGACCCCAGGCTGTGTGTGAACTGCATGGGTATCTGGGAAATACAGAAGTTACTGGCTTAGCAAATTATTTCTCATTCCACACAAAGATAAACTCTGTTCATTACACATGCCATTCTCTGCTCTTCAGCATAAAAAGCAGCTTCTGAAGTCAGCTCATCTCTTAACAAATACAGCTTGTGATACAAATGGGCCTGTATTCAGCAAGCCTGAATAGCAGGTTCTCCCTCACGTTAGCTCTTCAGTCAAGGTCTCCCGCCTCCGTCCCTGACATACAGATGGTTCTGGTGCGACCAAACCAAAGCCCCCACTTCTGATGTTTAGTGCACGTTTGCAAAAGCGAATAAAGGGCCATTTACCTAACACATGGCAACATGCATTTTTTCCCACAAGGAAAAATGTCAAACAATGTGTGAATACACAGGCATCAACATTTCTGATTCCAAAAACCACCTTTTGATTAGAATCAAAAGCGTCAGAGCCCTAAGTGGGATGTCAAGAATTTGAGGTCTAATTCTGACTCTATCCTGTTCCTGAACTAGGAAGCCCTAGGACCTTCCAGGTGACTGGAGGCAGAGTGGAAAGATTCCGAAAATGGGTTCCAATCAATCAGAGATGGATGTATCCATCAGTGGAGACACTTGCTGGCACAGGAAGATTTGAGTGATGCCCCAGGGCCTGACTCACCTATGTGAGTCAGCCGGCCATCCAGGCCCGAAAGTACATCAAGCTTTTTTAAGCCAACGCCTTGGCCGAAAATGCTGTTAAATTAATCAGCCAACTGCCTACTAGGACCCTCAGGGGCTGGGACACAGAACAGAGGAGTTTTGTCAGAAGAGTAAAGAGGCAGGAAAGCACGAAGGGCCATCTGAGGAGGGTGGGCCCAGTAGGGGTGATGGAAAACAGAACAGCGGCACAAAGAGCCTAGAGGAGAGCCCACCATGAAGAAGGGGGCAACTGGGGGTCCTAAACACGAGGGGGGGGCTGGTGACTGAGTGAAGATGATAAGGGCTGAGATATGCTGATTTTTAGGCACAGTGAAAGCTCCCTTGATTGGTCTGATGCCTAAAGCCCATCGCCTGCCCAGGACTGAAGGGCAGTGGACGGTGTGTGAAGTCATTTTGTGCCCACTCAGAAGAGCCAGTCGCTACCTTTCAGGGGGCTCTGATCTAGCAGGTGAAACCACCTGCACACTGAGACCAACTTGGTGGGAGTGTTTATGCCAATGGAAATCGGCAGATGTCACAAGGTAGCAACCCCCCCACCCCACGCCGCCCCCAATCGCGGATCATCTGTCGGCTCGTTTCCCACAGGAAGGAACTATGCTCTGGGGTGCCGTGCATTTCCTGACCCATCAGTTGACCCTACATGTGTACCGAGAGTCAGCGACGTTTATTTCCAAGCCCGTTCGTGCTGACTATACTTTTCATCACGTGCAGAATAATGAAACACGAGAATAAAAAGAAAGATGGTTTTTTCTGTGAAAAGTAAGTCAACTTAGAAAGATTCAGTAGAAGTAAGTTGTTTGAAGAATCTGCCAAGTTAGAGGGGACTGATTCAGCTATAAGATATTGGTGGGGTGGTCAGAAAACTCTAGAAGGATTTTGTACCCAGACTGCTTCACATGTGTCCTTCAGTCTCCCCTCCACTCTGAAGAAATCTAAACTGGAAATCGCAGGTGATCTGTCAAAGATGATTGAACTCACCCACAAACAGCAGGCTCCTCACTAGGGAAAGCCAAAAACACCTTGACCCCAAGTCAAAAGATTGGTAAGTCAATACCTCCCTTTAAGTAATTTTTATGAATTAGCTGATTAATGACTCAACCCAGCTGGGTCAGGAGCCAAGCCCTGGAAGTCACTCGCCAGAGACGATGGTTGAAGATGTGGGAGCAGAAGACAAGGAACAAAATACAGAGGGAAGGGGCAGCAAATGTGATGGGAAAGAGTGCTCTGAGAGGAGGGTCTACAGAGGTTAACTGCACGTGAAACTTGCCTGCGCCATGGCACTCCCAGATGGCTGTCCACACAATATTTTGAGCGTGTCCGCAAGGACGTGTTTGGCTGAAATTAACATTTGAAACAGCAGACTGAGTAAAACACATTGCTCTCCCCAGCTCACCGACTGCGGGTCTTGGAACTTGTCAGCCTCCATAGTTACATGAGCCAATTCCTTATAATAAATCTCTTTACACACACACACACACACACACACACACACACACACACACCCTACTGGCTCTGTCTCTGGAGAGCCCTGACTGATACAGACAACAACTGGCACTGAGCAGAGGAGCCTTCTGTGACCACCCCTTCTGGGACTCTCCCCACCCACCTCCCGCTCACCTCCATCACCACACTGTCCTGCCCCTCAGTCACTGTGGTCTGGGGGTGTGCCGCCCCTGCTAGATCTGAGATCCGAGGGTTATTCATAGCACTTGGCATGCGTTAGATGCTCCCCAGAATTAACTAGAGAGGATTTTGACAGACGGTCAATCAGTCCATGGGGTCAAATACTGCGTAAGTCAAGGCGAATGAGGACGGAGGAAAGGTCCCTGCACTGGGCATGTTGGTTGGTTACGGCCACGGTGAGAGAGGCTGTAAGGAGCAAGAACCAGCAGCGAAGAGCGGAAACAGTGTCGTGGACTGGGCAAAAGACAGGCCCATCTGGCCACAAGGCAAAGGGCTCCTCTGTTTATGTCACCATTTCACCCTCCCAGCTAGCGTGAGCAAAAGTACTGAGAAGTAGAAACTCCTACATCTACGTGACTTCACTTCTGCCAGGCATCTGGATGCAAGAAGCACTCACTTCTTTCTGTCTATTACATTTTTGTAGCATAAAATATATTGCTAAAGTGAGAGAATATCATTAAAGGTTAATTATGAGAAACTTAAAGGTTATTTTTGCATATCTCACCTCTTGGACAAAAGCTGCTTCCTCATTACCATGTTAGAATACGAATTAATCTGGAGAGCATTTAAAATGCCACAGACGCCCTAACTTTATTACGACGCGAAACACCACGAACACACACGTGCTGCCGTGCTCTCCGGGCTGGACGTCTGCCTGCAACCCTCCTCTTCTCTCCGTCCTCCTGATGCTCTGACCTGAAGCCATCCCTGCCCCGGATCCTCTCTTCTCCAGACCCAGGGGTTCGGGTCAGGACTGCTCTTCGTCCGGCTCCTCTCTCCCCCAGGCAGCCCCAGCTTGTAAAAGGGGCCACGGGGGAGCGTTTGCGCACGAGGCCCCCCAGGAACCCCCAGCTGGAGCCCACTCGCGGGTGCTCAGCCCACAGCCAGTGCCATCCCCCTGGCACCCTGAGCCATCAAGTCCCAGGGCCTCCCGTGGCTCCTGCCCCCATCCGTGGCTTCTGACAGAAAAGGATGGCTCCGGCCTTAATAAAGTTAGACTGAGGTTCACTGAATAATTTATTTGCACACATTGCATTTCAGAAAGTTGCGGCTTCTCTTGCTGACGCTACACCTTCCTGGGGTGAGCTGGGAATCCGGTGGAAAAAGCAGGAGGGACCAAGTCAGTGCACCAACCAAGGGGCCCATGAGGCGTGCGACAGAACTAAATGCAAAGGTGGCCATTGTCGAGATGATCGACAGGTACCTTGAGAGAGACAAAGAAAAGGCCAGTCCATCAGTGCCCTGAGGGAGACACGGCCCCAGATCCTAAAAGTAAGGTCTGAAAGAAGCCAGACTCAAGAGCCGGACAAAGGGAACCAGCAACCAGCAGTTCTGCGCGGTAGATGCACCCGCTCTGAGTCATACAGATGCCCCCAAGCAACCCCGCACAGCCATCCCCATGCAGGGTCCAGGCTGCCGTTAACAAGATACAAACCTCCCAGCAGAGAGGTGCCCACACATTCAGACTACAGACAGAGAGCTGTGATGATGGCAGCAATGGCCCCATCTCCGGATCGCCTTTCATATTATCTCATTCAGCCTTTGCAATAACCCTGCAGATGGGTCTTCATAAATAAACCCATTTTACAGGACAAACAACTGGGCTCAGAGAGCTCAAGCAGCTTGTCCACTGGTCATTAGCTATCGCATGTCCAACACCGTTCTCTAGCTCACAGATGGGAAAGTTAAAATGGGCCCCAGCTCTGTCTCCCAAGCCCCCACTCTTGAAATCACACTAGCCTGCCTACTCAGGGGAGCTCTTCAAGGCTTTCTTCACAATAGAAATTTCCTGCAAGCCAGGAACAGTAGAGTCAGGGCAACGTAGGTGTGGGAGGCAGAACACTGTTCCTCAAAGACGACCATGTCCCCATCCCAGAAACCTGTCAGTGCATGGGGCTATGTGGCAAGGGGGAGTTAAGGTTGCAGGTGGAACCTGACCTTGGTCTGCTGACCTTGGTGGGGGTGAGTTGCCTGGATCATCTGGGTGGACCGTATGCAATCACAGGGATCCTTAAAAGTGGAAGAGGGAGGCAGAGAGGACAGCAGAGACAGGGTCGGAGCGCTGCCACAAGGCTGGCCCTTAAGATGGAGGAAAGGGCCGCTGGCAGATACCCACAGATGCCTCCAGCAGCCGGGGGCAAGCAGGGAAACAGGCTCCCCTCGGGGCGGCCTCCAGAAGGAGACAGCCTTGCTGACACCTGGGTTTTATCCCAGGGAGACCATGTTGCACATCTGACCTACAGAACTGTGGGATGATGAATGTGTTGTTTTAAGCCACAAGATCGTGGTGATTTGTTCTGGAGGCGATAAGTCACTACTACAGAAGGGATGTGCGTGGGGACAGCGGTCACCCAAGAGTCCCTAGGTTGGGAGAGGCCCAGAGTCGCTGCATGCTGGCGCGGAAGGAAGACCACCCCAGTGGGAGCACAGAGAGGCCCCAAGGATCATCAGCACTGTCCCTCTGGGATCAGAGGACAAACCAACCTCCTTGAAAAGGCGGGGATCCAGCCCTTCTAAGAACACCCATTCATCTGCCACAAGTGAGCAGCAGCTGTCTGTAAAAACGGCACTGGTCTCCAGGTTGCTGATTAAATATTACAACAAGAGGACCCACATGCCCCTGCAGAAGGGCTGAATAATTCATAGCGGGCTGATTTGAATGGTGCAGAAGGCACGGATCTGAACTGGGTCAGGCCAGCCCGGCCTCTGCTCAAGCAATGCCGCCATTAGGTCATTTTAAAACAAAAGGGATGAGCTGTTGAAAGGATTAATTATTGGCTTCTCGGCTCTCCTGAAGCACAGTGCCTAAAAATCATTGCAAATCGATGTCTATTAAACTGCCTCTGAACATTCCAGCCCTTCAGGAAAAGAAACTTTAAAATAAGGCGGGGGGGGGGGGGGGGCGAAAATTCTAATGGGTTGGGATAAAGGGTTACATGGCCCAGAAAATGTGCTCTGCTCCTTGTTAACAGAATGCCCCAGCAGCTGCCCGAAGCAATGAATGGGTGGTAGCAAGATCTCAGAGGGAAATTAAGCCAACACCTGGAGCCCAGGAGCATGTTCCAGGAAGGAACAGAATGAATCACTTGGAAGTCAGATAAATTGAATGGAGAAACACCGCAGGCCACCTCGAGCTCATTTCCAGAATGACCTGTGCTCCCTTTCCAGGCTGCCATAGGCATGAGAGTCACTGAGGCCAGATCTGCCCCCACGAGCAGCCACAGACGCCCACCACACCAATGAAAAGGCTGGGCCCAGCCAACCCCACACTGGGTCTCAGACCCCAAGGCACCTCAGCTGGTGTCCTCTCCGCATCCCTTACCTGGAGTCCGGGTGTCAGATGAGAAGGGAGGACCGGGCAGCAGAGGGGCCGGGCCTCCCATTGTTCCCAAACACTAAGCAGTCAGCATCCTCACTCTGGCTAATGGGAGGAAAGCCCACTTCCCTGCTTAAAATACTGCGACATCTTGACGGGCGGTCTGCAGTGCCATTACCACAGAGTATCCTTTTTGTATCACTGGGTGATGGCAATGGACGTCACCATCACTAGTAGTGGCCTGCCGAAACGAGGGTCATGGTAAGAAGGCTTCTGAGGCCAAATCTAGCTCTCAAGAATATGGAGTCATGATTAGTAATGCCCGCCCTTCTCCTTCAAACAGCTGAATCAAATTCAAGGATGGATCACACATATTAGCCATCCCTGAAACCAATTCAGCCATTTTAAGAAGAAGGAAACTGGGTCCCAGAGAGGCAAAAGCACTTTTCCCAAGGTCACGCAGAAATTGAGTGTTAAGGTCATGATTAGCTCCCTAGTCACACTACGCCTTTCTTATTGGTCTCCATGTGATACGTGATTGTGGTAGGCAGCGTCTCAGTTAGTCCCTGGTGATCCCTGCCTCCTGGAATTCATTCCCTTGTGTGATGCCTTCCCCCAAGTGAAATGGACCTAGTAGCTCACTTCTAAGAAGCAGAGTTCAGCATAAGTGATGGGATGTCATTTATGAGATCAGATTCCAAAGAGACTCTGGCTTTGGTCTTGCTCACCCGCTCTACTTGATGAAGCACGCTGCCATTTTGGAAAGGCCCATGTCACAAGGGACCAGGGTGGCTTTGGCTGACAGCCGAGGAGGAGCTGAGCCTTTGGCCCAAAGCCAATGAAAAACCAAATCCTCCAAAAACTATATGCCTGAGCTTGGAAGTGAATCCCGCCACACTCGAGTCTTCAGATGAGTCTGCAGCCCCCACTGACATCCCGGCTGCAGCCCTGTGAGAGGCCCTGAGGCAGAGGCATACAGCTAAGCTGTCCTGCATTGCTGACCCACAGAAATGATAAATATTTATTATTTTCAGCCACCAAGTTTGAGGTAATTTGTTACACAGCAATAGGTAACTACCTTAGTGCTCAATAAACACCTTTTGCACAGATAATCAATGAGTTTGGGGCTCTGAGTTTGGCCTCCTGTGTAACTCTGACTCTCCTGGCAACCACCTCCCATTTAAAATGCCCTTCTCGGGGCGCCTGGGTGGCGCAGTCGGTTAAGCGTCCGACTTCAGCCAGGCCACGATCTCACGGTCCGTGAGTTCGAGCCCCGCGTCGGGCTCTGGGCTGATGGCTCAGAGCCTGGAGCCTGTTTCCGATTCTGTGTCTCCCTCTCTCTCTGCCCCTCGCCCATTCATGCTCTGTCTCTCTCTGTCCCAAAAATAAATAAACGTTGAAAAAAAATTTTTTTTAATAAATAAATAAATAAAATAAAATGCCCTTCTCTGTTGAATGTTGTGACATGAACTCCAGTAATACTCTCTCCTCTCAGAAACTTGTCTATCCCAAGGATCGTTATTGGTAGTTGAGAAGGACAGGAGTCTTCAGGCAATCATTCCATGCATGCACAAAAACAGAAGCAGGGAACAACTTGCCTGTGCGTGTACAGAGCCCAGGGCTATATGGGACTGTGTTGTGAATAGATTCCTGGCAAGGTAATCATACTAAAGACACCAACACTGTGTCCTACATGCTTCACTCAGTTACTCCCCACAACAGCAGGTACTGTCATAATTCCCATCATACGGATGGGAATGGGGGTAGGTGACCTGCCGCTAATAAGCGGCAGAACTGGGATCCAGATCCAGTCTGCCTCATGACCACCACGCACTTCAGCATGCCTTCTCTTCCCTGATGTCGGGGTTTCTCAACCTCAGCACTGCTGACATGGAGGGCTACATAATTCTCTGCTGGCAGGCACTGCCCTGCACACTACAGGATGTCCACCAGCGTCAGCAGCCTCTACCAGGAGATGCCAGTAGCAAGTCTCCTCCCGTTGTGCCCACCGATATGTAGCATATTTACGCCTCCAGGTATTGTCAAAACTCCCAGGGGGAAGGGGAATAGGAACGCCAAAACCATCCCCAGTTGATAAGAACGGCTCTCAAGTATATGAAGAAGCCGGTGGGATCCCGGTGGCCCACCAGGGTCACCTTGCAAATGGTTCAGCTCACAGTCCTGTGGGTTGTGCGGGAGCAGAGGGAAAAAACAGAGGCTTCCGACTTAGATGGGTGTGAATCCCAGCTTGGGAAGGCCTTCTAACCTCTCAGTGCCCACACAGACGCTCCATCAAGGGGGCGTGGCTGTGTCCTCCAGAGCAACTCCTCAGTTTTGTGGGCAGCGTCACCTCCATATTCGGCCTCCACCAAGCTTCCCACAGACTGAACACCAATGAAGACATCCCAGTGGCATCCCTTCCCTCCATGAAGCTATTCTTCCAGGGCTTTCCTTCCATCGGAGTGCGTTCCATGGCCTCTAGAGCCTTCCAATCACTTATGCCAAAGCCACCAATTAATCTGCTCTCTCCGTGGTTTCAGGATGAGCAAAGTCCAAGTGTTGTCCTCCTGTCCGCCATCAGGGTGCACCATCCCCCCCCCCACACACACACACACACCAAAGTTCACGGTTTTCTGCTTGAAATTCACCCTTACAAATGTTGCTGTGCTGTTTTTCCCAATTAAATCAATTGAATCCGATTGATCTTGGCCCCGTTTTGCATTCCTCCTACGGCTCTCTGGGTGCATGAGCGCATGCGTGTGCGCACACACGTACACGAGGCTCTCCTGTGTGTGCCATCTGGGAATTACTCTCCAGCTATCTCAGATATGCATGACTTATCTCTCCAATTGGATTAGAGGCCATGTTTTCCACTGCCTTTGTAACCACACAGTGCCCAGTACAAACCTATGCACACAGCGGGCACTCAATAAAGGCTTGTTGATGAATGCTAGACATTGTAGAATTGCATTTCAACAACCCCTGCCCTGCCCCACCTGCCATCCAACATCCCTGATGAGACAGGCTGCCCCTGGCGGTTTCCACACCATCTCCCTGAGGCAGGACTTCAGCCCGCACGTTAGTGATAGGATCTTACCCACCAAGTTAACAAGACCACTATCCCGAACCAGAAAGAACCCTGGAGCCTCCCAGAGCCACAACCAGAAAGTCGAGATATTAAGCCATCTGCCTGTTGGAAGCCACTTTCCAAGCCAATTAGGGATAATTTTTAGGAGAGCAGGTTCATGAGATGTAACATCAAATGCTCTCCTCTGAAATGAAGGCTTACTGTAGGATCAACTTCTTCAGAGCAAACAAGTTTTGCTGGAAAATTATAATGAACGCTTGGTGGTGCGGAGAAAACTCTTCCATCGGGTTAAAAATACTCCCAAGTGCTCCACTACTCAGGGTGGTTAAAAAAAATTACTTTACAGTACTAAGGTGCTGAGGTTGAAAAAAAGCACTCAAATCTGAGTCAGAAGGACCCGGGCCACGGTCTCCACATCTGCGCCTTTACGCCGAGTGACCCCGGGGGGGGTACCACAATCACTAAGACTCTGTTTCCTCAACCTTGAGCAGAGGGGAGGTGACAAGGCAAAAGTGAGAAGGACTTGTGCTCTCTCTTTCCCACTCCCCCCTTCCCTTTCTCTCTGTTTTTCTGTCCCTCTCTCCCTCGCTCTGTCCATCTGTACCCTGCAGGCACTCCCCACTTTGCAGGGCTGTCGCAAGGCTTGAGGTCCCCAATTTGAAGTTATGAGAGCCTATGAGGTACTGAGAAGCCTTCAGTGCTGGTCTGTGAATCGATGCTCGAAGCAGTTTCATGCGTGGGCCCAAACCAGGTCTACAAGAAATCAGATCGCTAGAAAACACAAATAAAAACTGAAGCTGCAGTCAACCGTCGGTTGAGAGCATCAATAGATAAGAAGTCACAGCACAAACCTCTGAAGACTCCACGGGAAAACCCAGTTCTCCTAAAATCGACTTCGAGATGCATGCATTTACCAGTCATTTACCAGAATGTACACCCTTCATCACATTTGGTTTGGGCTCATATTAAACTGTGCTGTAGTTCCTGAACAAACAACAAACAGCTCGCAGCAACAGCCAGATGCTGCCTGGAAGGGACCTCAGATCTGCTCTCTCTGTACCCACACTTCACTGCGCTCCTCTCTGTGCCCATCAGAAACTGGTAATGCTGTAGGAGAAATCCCCAGCGGACCCGCGGAATGTTCCTAAACTAATGGCAATGTTACTTCTGTGAATTCAGACACTTATCCAGGTGATGAAGCCCTAACTTTCTGGCAGGGGGTAAACTCACTAAGCAATGACCTTAACTTAGTAAATTAATTCCAAAGCACAATTGTTTTCAATCTTTGTTTGAAATCAGCCTTCGTTAATCTAGATTTAATGGCATATGAAATGGAAATTCCCTTAATAAAATAAGTTATGAATATTTATCATCCCATTTTACCTGAAAATTGAATAATTCATCAATTAACTTTACTATTAATTATTTAATGCAAAATTAATAAACTGCAAAACTCTGACGTTCCCTTGCAGACCCTGTGGCACTGGAGAAATGGGGGAACTGTGGATGATTCCAGACATAAGCTAATAGGATAGAGGAGTTAAGGCTGCAAGTTTTCTACAATGAGCAGAAGCAAACCACTTACACATAAAGTTGAAGGGTGGATCTTCTTCTCAGCTTGGAATTCTCTACCACAGCCAAAAAAAAGAGCTCCAAGTTTGGCTGTGCTCCCTCTGTCATCTGTCACTATCACGTTGTCATCAATATTTTTCTAACGTGAAGCTATCACACCCAGGAAAGCCCCTGGAGCCCATGGCCTCCCCTGGAGCCTCAGTCAGGACCCCAAACTGAAGAGGAGGGAGGAAGGTAAGGAGGAACGCAGAAGGCAGGGGGACCGAGGGACAAGGGGGTTTGTGACAGCAGCCGGTGCTGAGCTACAGACATTGTAAGGGAAGCAAAGCTTTGGGCTCTGAGCTACTGAGCCCCCAATTCACTCAGAGCAGCTGAGGGTCCTTCTGACTCTCTAAACTCATCAGACCAGATCATACTGCTCTTTCCAAGTGGATATGGCTAACAGGATCTGGCACCTTCCGATAGACGGTCTTTCCATCACTAAAATGGGTTCCTTCAGAGGCAAGTGAGAGCTGCCGGGTTTCTCTGCACTTCTTTCTTGTCTTTCCCGTTCATTCTCCACTTCCAGGGCAACCAGGGTGAGGCTGTTAATGGTATCTGCTCATTTACCTGCCCTGCTCAAAACCCTCCCTCAGGAGTTCCCACAGGGTCCCGCATTATCCCCAAATCTTTGCCTGGTCTCCACGGCCCTCCCCAACCTCAGCCCCACCTGCCCCTCCAGCACCACCACTGGGCTCTCCGCTCTCCCCACCCTCACTACCTCTGGGGCAAGGACTTTCTGTCCAGGCTCACACTCCCATAACACCACCCCCAACATGCACACACACTCACGCACATGCACATGGACACTCACACATACGCATGCGCTCACACACATGCACACTCGTGGGCACTCCTGCACACTCACTCACACGCACAGATGCTCACACACGTGTGCTCACACACATGCATACAGATGCTCATATGGACCCATGCACCCACACATGTGCACACACTGACACACGTGCACTCACACGCGCACACACGCACGCGCGTGCGCACACACACACACTCATCCATCCGGTCTCTGCCCAAAGTTTGGCCTTTCCAGAAGGCAGCCCACCCATCACGTCTCCACCCCCCAGTAGGGGGACAGCCTTCACTACACTCGTCCCTCGTAGCTCCTCCAAACTGCCACAATTTCACGTTATCGGTCTTATCCACTGCCACATCCCCAGAGCCCAGCCCAGCGCCTGGCACACCGAGGGCGATCCAAAAGTATTCACCGAATAAACACATGAACAGAAGCAGACCAACAATGACGTGGGGTGGCAACGTAGTGTGGTTCAGGAGCAAAAGGGCTCACTCGTAGCTCCACGGGAGACCATGTGTCTTCCAGTGGAGCCCCTTGAAGCCCCAGATCGGGGGGCAGCACCCCCCAAAGTTGGTGGACGGGACTGATTACAGTGAGCCGGTGACAAGGGGGCAGGGGGGCCACGGGTCTGCCTGTGGAGAAATACATGGAAATGCGCATTTCCAGGCGGGCTGAGCTGTGCTCCTGGACAGAAGCAGACGTGCCTCATTTGGTTTCTCTCCTACGTCACTGCACATAGTTTTGTTTTTTCCCTAATTTCACTGCCTTTCTCCACAACGTTCCCCTTAAACCTGGCAGTGGTCTGACTTCCCTCCACCCTAGCCAGGCGCCACCTGCCCTTTTACACACAAACCCAGCCACACGGATCTGCCACAGGCAAAACGTTTCCTGTGCCTGAAGGAGTCCCACCAACACCTACTCCCAAATTCCTGCAGACCTCGTTAGGCCACTGATGGGAATCACAACATGGCCTGGAAGCGGTGAGGGCCGCCCCCTCGGCTCAGTCAGGACCCCCGCCCCCACCTCTTGTCCACTGCCCCCACCCTGGGCCTGCGTCCCTTTCACACCCGGTGTCCCCTGAAACTGAGCAGCTCAATCAATGGTAAGTTCCCTACCAGGCGAGGTCAGGACAGCCACCACAGAAAAATTTATTTCTTCTTTTAGGAGAAATTTTATTTATTTCGTCCCATCTTATTAAATCATCGAATGAAAAGAAGGAAATTTTCCCCAGAAATACTATTCTTACAAAAGAGAACAATGAGAAGGACAGGGTGCGTGTGTGTGTCTGTACACGTACCTGCGTGTAGGTGGGGGTTGTGTATTTGTATATGTTGCATGCATAAGTACGTGTGTGTGTTTCCGCAGGTGTGCATGTGTAAACGTGTGTCTGTACATACACATGTCTGTGTGTGTCTGTGTATATGTATGTCCACAGATGTGTATATTGTGTGTACATGCGTGTGTACCTGCACCTGTGAATGTGCATACGTGTGCGTGTGCCTACAGGTGTGCATGTGTGTACCATGTCTGTGCGTGTACACGTGTGCATGCCTGTAAGCACACACATCACACAAAGCAAAAGCTCACATGGGACGTGGGACGTTCAGTAGAGCTGGAGAACCAGGGAAACTTTTCTTCCTTTGTTTTTGGTTATTTTCAATTTTTTTTAAGCCCCATAATAAAGGACTGTGGGGAGTCTAAGAACAGCAAAGACAGTAATAGCTCCTAACCAGACTGAGAACAGTGGAAGGATCTCCAGCCCAGAATACCCGGCTAATTCGGGAATTACTCATCGTGCAAAAGACCATGAATTGCAAAGAATGGCCTCTCCCGAGAACATACCTTCCCACCTTGCAGTGCCGCTAGGCGCGCGGGCAGCTCCCTTTCCCTGCAGCCAGCAACGATTTATTAGATCAGAATTGATCTGGAGGAAATACCACAGACACCAGCCCGGGCCCATTACAGAAAAACCAGACAGTCCTCATTTTCCAAATCCAGGAAGGGAATGAAGACAGTGAGAAAGAACTGGCGGGAGCAGGAACGAAACAAGATCGCAGGAACTGGGCACTGACACGGAGCGGAGATGCCATCGGTGTGCGTGAGCACAATGCCAGCAAGACTGAAACCGTCATCGCGGCCCGGCCGTCCTGCCTAGACACGCCGGCAGGAGCCTCCTGGCAGTCCCCACAGGGGGCCCGGCACCTCAGCTTGCACCGCAGGAGCCCTGATGTCAGCACCTGCCATGTAAGACTTCTGCACAAGCCAAGGAAGACACCTTCATAACCATGTAGAGGTAGAAGGCACTGAGACACACGGTCAGGTGACATGCACGGCATACCACATGGCCCCCCAGCAGTCCCCGAAGCCCTCGAAACTCTGCCCAGGGAGAGGCCATGCCACACCCCTTGTGCCCAGGAGAGGCTCTAAACCAAGGGTGGTATGTTGAAGAAGGTGAGGAGGTGAATCTCAGAGGTGTGGTGTCAGCACGCCTTTGGGGTGCAACCTCGCACACAAGGGGTGTGTGCCTCTTGGAAATGGGATTTCCTGGGCCCTGAGCAGGTTGTGCGTTTAGAAACCCCAAAACTGCATTGCAAGGCTTTTCTGCCTGTAAACGAGATAAAGAGAAAATCAGCACGTAAGACAGCGTGAGCGAGACCAGCAGAAATGGGGCCGGTAGATATGCAGGGCCAACCGGCAGGGAAGGCAAACAGGGGCAGACCCGCAAGGACAGGGTGACAGGAGCAGAGATGGGAGTGAACAGAGATGTCAACGCGTTCCAGCAGAGTAGAAGCCACGTGCCCCAGAGGGACCCTGGGAACAAGTCCACTTGTCTGCAGAGCCCAGAAAGACGGGTGCATTGTAAGAATTAGGTGCCAGACATGACAGAGGTTTGAAGTGAGGTGGGAGGCAAGGAGAGGTCTGTGCAGGGAGCAGTCAGCCCCTCTCAGGACCCTCCGTCTACCCCGAGTGGCCAGGCAACCACCTGGCCTCTGCCCCTAGTGGAGACACATTTATTCTCTGGAGAAAGAGACCCTGAAAGACTCCACACTTGAAGGCTGCAGGACCGTTTGACTTCTTAAACTATGCGCACGGGTATTTTTGATACAAATAAAACTAGGGAAAGAAAGTGGAGGCGGGAACCAGGAGCTGCCAGCTGCATGGCCCAGGGAGACGGGGAGACCTAAACGTCCACTCCCTCTCTCGGCTCCTCCAGGAGGAGGCCCAGGACTTGCTTCCCCTGGTTCCTGAAGTGAGGAGAGACTTGATGCAAGCCGGCTTGGCTGCTGGTGCCATTTCAACAAGCTGCTAAGCACAGATGAGGACACACGCCTGCCCCCCCACCGCCCGGCCCCAGAGAGGGCAGCGCTGGACAGCTCCCAGGGGAGGGCACGGGGACACACACAGCGGGTCCAGAGAGGTGGCGTCGGCTGGCCCCTCCTGCACCGTCTCCTCTGCCATCCGTGATCCTTGATAATGAACTGGAATCTGGGGCAGACCCGCCTCGACACGGAGGCTAGGGATTTCCCCACCACCGTCGAGACACCAGACACTTTGTCGGGATCCAGGTCACGGCTAATTCCCTGCCTCGTTGGGAAAGGTATCAGAACTACAGGACCCTGAGGCAGATGCCTTCCGGGGAAGGTCCATGGGCGATGCGGCCGCTCACGAGTCCTCAGCCAGCAGACGCCACACCTGCGAACCCGCTCACACTACACTTGCTCTTTGGTTAATGATGGGAGTTTGCACTTCGTCAAGGATTTGCTCAATACGTTAGGCAAATACTGCAATGGATGTAACATGACACATCATTATGTTAATTTGATAGCAGGTCCCTAATTCAGCAGAATGCAAAGGTCACCACACCGAAATGACTGCTGACCCGGTTTATTTTTTTCATTGCAGCTGCAAAGAACAGTCCTTGAAATGATGCAGGTAGAAGGGCCGCCCTCTCAGACTCCAGCCTCCAGTGGAACTCCCTACACACACACACACACACACACACACACACACACACACAGAGCCAATCCCTGACCTGACCCCCGCTCTGCCCAACTAGGCACAGAAAGAGCTATAGAAGTAGCCGTGAGAATCTTTTGTTTGATCGTTGTCAAATACAAGTAACACAAAGTTTACCGTTTTTACCACTTTTAAGGGTGCGGTGCAGTAAGTACGCTCGCCGTGTCGTGCAGCCATCACCACCGTCGTCTCCAGAACTTGTTCATCCTCCCAAACTGAAACTGTCCCCCTGAAACACGAAGTCCCCACCCCCCGGCCCCCAGCCCCCCGTGGGGGCTTCTCTCTGTGTCTGAGTCTGAATCCCCGGGGGACCCCGCAGCGTGGACCCCACCGTATTGTCCTCCCGTGACTGGCGCTTTCCAGCGAGCAGGTGTCCTCAAGCGTCAGCCACGTTGCCGCATCTGTCGGAACTGCATTTTGGTTCTGGGAATCTTTTAATGACCTGAACGGATCGCCGTGTGATTTTTGCAATCCCATTCTGGTCTCTCAAGCAGCCTCCCCAGGAACAGGGGCTGTCCCAGCGAGCAGAGGCCCTGCCTGTGGCCAACAGGTCACCCCCACGTGCCACTTACAGGCACCAGCCTGCGACCTGATCAGGTGGGATTTCCAGGGGGAGCCTGTGCCCACACGGGCCCCCGCTCTACCGGCCTGTGCCGGTGCAAACCGGCTGCGCTGCCCCGAGTCTGCATACCGCCCTGCACCCCACCGAAGCTCCTGGGTACACCAGCCATTCAGAGACGAAAGACACAGCCTGACCCGAGGGCAGGGGGGCCCCCATCTCACTGGGGAGGCGAGACTTACATACTGGGGACAGTTAAACGGTCCAACAGTCAACGATACAGTGAATGTGGGCCGCGGAGGCTGATGGCAAAGAGGGCTCACCACAGGCTGGTGTGTTTGGGGAGGGCCCTGGAAAGAGGTAAGACACGAAGGACAGGCAGACTGGGCGGGATATGGAGGGTTCGAGAACTGAAGGCAAAAGTAGGAGGACACGGAAGATGTGTTTGGAGAGCAGGAAGCAGCCCCCTAACAGTAGTAGGTTCTTCGAGGTGGGAGTCAAAGGGAAATACTGAGGAAGAAGGGCTGAGGTACAAGAACGACCTTAAACGGGACACTGGAGAGGGACTCACCTCAGAGGAAGTCTCTGAGGCGTTTGAGGGGCACAGTGATGCAACAAAGGTGACTGTAGGGCAGCTGGTGCGGAGAAAAGGGTCCAGCCAGAGAGGGCAGAGCAGTGTGGGCGGCTCCCTAATCCAAGCGTGACACCGGGGGTGAGGTGAGGGCTGAACGTGGGCGAATGAGGACGCGGGTTACAGTCTGGGACCCTGGCAGAGTCACCGGCTAATTCCATCCGGGGAACAAGAGTCCTGGGAGGGAGGACGCGGTGAGAAAGAACAGAGCCCCGAGGACCTGGTGTCCCCCTCCTGCCCAGCCTTCACCAGGAGCACTAGAAGCACCGGACAGGCAGGGTCCAGAGAGAACAGAGAGGGAGGGTGGGGGTGACTCACCTGGAGTCACTTGGATGCTCTCGAAACTCAGGTCTCGCTTTTCTTCCCCTTTCCTTCCAGACGCCCTCCGTACTTGGCTGTTTTACTGCTTATTGACCAAGAGGCATTTAGTGCTCATTATAGGAAAATTCTATTACTAGACCTTTAGTGCCTCAGTGTTAGGTGCTATCTATATAAATCTAATTAATTAATTAGGTAATTAATAGCATCTTCCAGCCTCCTTCTAACCGGGTACACAGGATTCCTGGGAGGGAATTCTTCCAATTCCATCTTGAGATCTGCATGTCCCCGGCTTCCAGGGAAGGTGCATGCTTCCCGGGGGAAAAGCAATAAATTCTTGGGATTGCGAAATGTTGCAGCCTGCCTCCCTGTGCCCTGCTCGACTCTGCATTCTGCACTATGCGGGGGCGGGGGGGGGGGGGTCAAAATCCGACTCAGGAGGGCAATACAGAAACACACCTGGCTGAACCACCTTAGCCACACTCGCCAACAAAAGAAGGCTTTGCCCGGTGCCTGGTTCTCCCAGGTGGCTCAGGATTCTTGGAGATGGGAGGTGGGAGGATGTAGCACAGCTATTTACTGGGCCTTCTTCAAACCCCACACCCACACGGCGATACTGCAGAGAAGCCAAGATCACGAGCTTTGCAGTACGATAACCCTGGGCTCAAGTTCCAGGTCTAACATTTGCTGCGCCATCTTGGACAGCTCACGTACCCTCTCTGCATCTCGCTGCCTGGCGGAGCTGCGAAAGGATTTAAAAGCACAGCACTAGGTCAATTAGCTGGTCCTGGGGAGACACAGAAGACAAAAATAGAACAGAGAACACCCAGATCTCTTCCTTCACACGCTCAGATGCGTCTTCTGCCTCTCTCGTTCACGCCACAAATGTTCGCTGAGCCCCTGCCGTGTGTCTGGCGCTGTTCCAGGCCCTAGGGCTACCCCATGAACACACCAGCACATCGCGGTATTTTCATTTTGGGCGAGAGGAGGTCAGTTCATGGATAAATGAATTAAACAAATAACTAGGTGAGACACATCGTGTGTCAGATGGTGGTAAGTGCTCTAGAGAGACATAAAACAAGAAGAAAGGAAAGGAGGTCTGGCTGAATGGGAGGGGTGTGATTTTAAATAGTGTGTTCAGGGGAGACCTCACAGAGAAAGTGACACCAAATCAAGGCCAGAAGGAGGAGCTGGAAGAACATTCTAGACCGAGGGAGGAGGCTCTTAACTCCAAGACTCCGAATTCACCTGGTGGGGTGGGGAGTGCGGCGTTCCCCGGGGCCTCCAAATGGTATTATTATAGTGCTGAGCACACAGCAAGTGCCAAATAAAGACGTCCTGAAGGGTGATTTTTCAAACTGCCATTTCCAGAAGGTCCCAGTTGCTGATAATACAATATGGGCTGTTTAAACATGCAACGCTCAACCCTGTCGTCGTGCCGCTGCCACCCCCGAGGCCCCCAACCCTGGGAGCCTCCTTGTAGCACACCTCATTACGAAACAGGTGAGCGGGGCTCCTGGGACCTTCTCTGTAATTAGGGCAGGATCGAAGCAAGGGCTATATTTATAACCCCCAGCCGTCGGCAAGCCACGGAGACAGGGAGCGGGTCCCCGTGCAGCTCCTATACCAACATCTATATGTGAACTGATTACAACAATTAATTTAATAGGGATTCCTCCACACAAACAATGTATCATTTTATTAGGAAACTCTATAAATGTCAGTGGTGCAATTCATTTTTATTAATTTTCTAAAATGAAATTAGCAGTGGCGGCCGCGGTAGCAAACAGAAGTTGCATTGCCTTCTCATTCAGCAGAGTATTGGTGTCATTAATTCCTCAGTACCAGGAGGCCGGTTTGTATGAACTCAGCAGTTAACTGCACCAATTAATTTCAATACTGGAGATGGGAGGGGGGGATCCAAACTCAACTCAACAACTAATTTAGGAAAGTCCTCAAACAACCACAGCAACTCTTCCTCCTCCTGGGACGAGAAGCTTTCAAGTGTAAACACGGAGTGGAGATTATAATACTAATAGGAAATGTTCTGTCTGCACCCTCTGCCTTTAGGAAATAAATTCATCTTTCCAAAGCCCGGAGAAATGCTGGCAGATGTCTCCTGAAGTTGTGGCCTCCAGCAGGCCCGGGGAGCGCCCCTCGCAGACAAGAGGGACAGTGATGTCCCTGTGCATCGACACTGAGGCTCACGGCAGGCGGGATCACAAACATGAGCCCATGAGATCCTCGTGATGGCCCAGTGATGACAGGACCACCATCGACTCCATTTCGCACGTGAAGAAGGAAAGTGGAGCTTTTAATGAGGGGCTAAAATGGCTTTCTAAAAGTCACCAAGTGACTGAGTGACAGGGCCAGGACTCAAAGCCAAATTTGTCAATATCTGAAACCCACATTCCATCCCTGCTGCATGCACGCCCCGTGTGCCTGGGGATGGGAAGTCTCCTGGCTCTATTTATACTCCAGAAAGTCAAGTGAGTCAGGCACGACCGTGAGTGACAGTCACTTCTCAACTGAAACCCAAACTCCGAAGGCTGCAGCACGAGGCAAACTCCCCGCTTGAAATGTTCTACTGATCTGCCGTCACAGGGTGTTCTGAAGCACAGCACGTGTCTGCGGATCTGAAATCAGATGTCTGGCCCGGGACGCGTTCCAGAGGATCTCACTCTCTGGCTAAAGAGAAGCTCTTTCTTTCCTTCCACTTACGTTCAAGGAGGGTTTTGCTGAGGGATGAAGGGCGCGCAGGGAAGCTGCAGGCTGCTTGAGATGAGGGCACTGTCTGGGGTCAGGAAGCGGTGCAGAGACAGAAATCGGACAGGCTTCCTTCCCCCCCAAAGAAACTAGGGCAGGGCTTCTCAAAGTGGGCCCCCAGACTGGCTGCATCCTATCACCCGGCAGCCTGTTACACGTAACAGGTCCCCAGGCCCCACACCAGGGCTATGGAGTCAGGAACTCTGGGGATTGGGTCCTAGCGCATGGATTTTTTTAGCAAGCTCTCCGGCTGATTCCGGTGCCCTCTCAAGTTTGGGAATGTCTGCCCAAAAGATGCCCCCAGAAGAAAGGATAGATGAGCGTTCCCAGCTTTCCACAGCCGGGGACACGGCTACGCTCACCAAACAGTAGACTGTGCCCCGTTCATTCTCCTCTCTGCCCCCACCCACGCTCCATGCAAGGATGTCCTCCCTGACCCTGTTCTTATTGGGCTTGGCCATGGGAATGGCCTTGACTCAGGGATCCGTGACGTATGATACCACACCCAACAGAGATCGTCAGTCTGCCCGCATGGATTGCCTTAGGCTTTCAAGGCTCTGCCACACCCCATGACCATACGTCCCAGACTACGGATGCTTCCTCAGCCCGGGGCCTGGAACAGAAGGACACATGGAACCGTCCTAAACCCAACCAAAGCCACAGCCAATCCACAGACCCATAAGCAGGAAAAAAAAAACAAAAAAAACAAAAAAAACAGTCTGTTGTTCCAAGTCACTAAGTTTGGAGATTATTTCTCAGATAGCATGATCCCAGCAAAAGCTGACTGATGCAAACCATTTAATTTTATAGCAAAGGAAATCACAGCCCCAGAAAGCTGAGCAGTTGAGGACATCCTGCAGGGGGATTCAGGCTGAAAGGTGAGAAAAAAAAAATCAGAGCCAACTTCTAGCCCCACCTGTGGAGACACGAATCTCAGAACTAACCTCTCCCCTCTGCATCCTCTGACCTCCTCCGAAATGGACATTTTTGTCCTCATCTAAATGATGCTAAGCGGTAAAACCTAATCCTAATAAAGTAATAGCTTAAAGTAACTTCTAGAATGAGTAAACGTTCTAGAGGATAAGACCCTCTTTCCTCCATGGCTCAGAAACAAGAGTATCAAGGAACCGGCCGAGGGGACAGAGGACACACCTCTGCCCCTTTCCCTGGTCTGTTAACTTTCCTGCAGAATCTGGTGCTTCTGCCCAAAGTGAAACAGACTGAGCCTTCTGCCTCTTCAGCCGAACCCAGAGCCCAGCCACCGTGTGAGCCACACTCCGGCTAACACTCATCACTCTGACAAACGCCCGGCCCCGTCACCGCCGATGGAACAGGGGTGGTAGCTGATGGCCACATACTCCCAAAGCTCTACACTGTAACATACCAAAAATAAAAACTGAGAGAGCAGGAAAGAAGAGCCTCCCTTTTGAACGACCCGGCGCCCCAACTTCACTGTTCTCCACAAAGCAGTTATCACCTGTGCTGCAGAACACAGAGCAGCTGAGTCTCCACCAATTCCCCGTCCCCAAGTGGCGAGGAAGTTCGGCGTCTGTGGCAGTCGGTAGGTTCAAGCACATTTGCTACGCAACACACTGCAAACCTAGTCATTGCTTCTGATCTGGGAGATCTTCTTACCACCGCCAAGAATAGCTCGACTCTCAGTTTGTAAGACACGTTGAGATGAGAGTGGACAGTTAAGGTAGTTTCCCTTTTAGAGAGCGAGTTTCTAGAGAACACTGGTGGCAGGTGGGCACTTTCCCAAAATAAACTTCCCCTGATGTTCCCGCCTGCCGAGGCCTTCAAAGCCGCCGGCTGGGGGGACACGGCGTTCAGCCATCAGGTTAAAAGTTCCAATTCTGTCTGACAGCAGCCGTGCTTTTAGCGGATTGCGTCCACTGCCACGATCTTAGGTCAATTAACGAGACCTCAGTGTCACAAGCTACCAAAGGCAACGGGGTATGTTCAACTTGCCCATGAACTGACTGGTCAAACCAGGTAATCAATGAAAATCAATCCACTCACTGTACATAGTCGAAAAACTGCAAGATCTGGGACGTTACCTTGTCTTAGGGGAGGTGGTTAGCCATTCTTCGTGTTTCTCAAATGTTATTAAATAAGCTGCAATTTCCTGCAACAGAAGAATAAAAAAATAATAACAACAATTAGCTCACATCGGCTCCTGAGAGGTAAGAAAGTTCTTGTTGCTTCCCAGCTGCTGCCTCCCTGGCGAGGCTAAGCCCCCCCCCACCCCATCTCTGCTGGAAAACACTTGACTCGGATGGTGCTTCTATTTTGATTTCGTTAAGCCCTTTCCATTCAACCTGCCATACAATAATAATCAAAGCACTGGGTTTCAAAAGATGAGTCGGTGACAAGGACAAAGATATTTCTCTGTGGGAGCGAAACATCAGACACCATTTCAGATACTGAATGTCATTAATTTGAAGGAGGGACAAACACATGCCCCACAACAGGTCTGCACTCATACAAGGTCATCATTGGAAAGTTTCGTCTGCCTCCTTCCGAAGCCGTACTAATCTTTCATCATCGTCACGAGAGACGTCAGGTTCTCTCAGCTTGATTCCCACCCCCACCCCCAGCCCCGAGCCAAATCACACAAAGATTAAAAAGAAAAGATAAAGCCATATGCCAGAGAAAGAGAGAGAGAGGTTAACCTTTCCCTCTACTGATAACTTAATCTATTGAGCGGCGCTTCAGAGAGAAGAGCTATGTCAGCAGAGTTTAAGGCAAAGATGGAGAAAATGTGGGCACCTAAAGGTAAATTAAATATTTATAAACACAACAACATCACTGCAGATAGAATTACTGATTTATTAATAATTTCCATAAAAAGCCAGTGGGTGACATCAACATAAGTCATTGCTGTGGCTCTGGGGCATGATATGGCCCATTACTTCCAGCTCCAAACAGATCTGCTAACATGAAATTGGCAGGGATTGGAAGTTAAATTAAGGCTGGACTCGTACACATTTCCCTTGATCTTGGTGATGAGACGGCACGGAGCTGCGGCCCTCGACAATGAAAACATGCAGAGAGGGAGTCTTCATCTCGAATTTCTCTGCAGCCAGGGTTCCCAGAGGGCTCGTGATGATGCAACAGCCCAGCCAGCCAGAGGCTCGCACCCTTCCTCTGTAGTTAGCCTCCTCTGGGCCTGGATATAACGGGGCTGACACCTGTGACCAGAGATGCTAAACCCACCCTTGAAGAAAAAGAAAAGACTCAACAAAACTGTTAGCAGAGCAGGTTAAAGTAGAAAACGCCACCCACGGCATGCGGTTTGAAGGCCACAGACTCAGGTGGAGATCAGGGTCTCATAGATCATGGACATCAGCCACTACCACCAGGTGGCCAGTGACTGGTAACCCAGAGTCCACACCACCTCGCTCTGGAACCCTGGACCTTTCACCAAGCACCTGGGAAGTGGAAACCCATGGACAAAAGAGAGCTGCCTCATTGCCCGTGTTCCTGTCATTGAGGGCAGCTAAAGACGCTGACCAACCAGCACGTGCTTCTCTCTCATCTCTGAGCCTGCTCTGTTCCATGCTCCATTTCCTCTCCTTAGAAAACACCTATGAGGCCTCACCAGAGCAAACACCACTCCCTTTGGCCCTCCTAACGATTCATGGCAGGGTCGGTTGCCCATCCCGTGCTCTCCCATGGCACCACACCATCCTCCATTGCATATGATTTATCGCTTGGCATCCTAATTACTTGTTTACTTGAATAGCATCCCCCACTGGATCATGAGCTCCTCAAGGGCAAGGAATGTGTCATCACTGATGTATCCCCAGGACCTAACAGTGTCCTGACAAACGTTTATTAGGCAGATGGATGGACGGGTGGGGAGATGGGAGGGAAGGAAGAAGGGGGGGCATGATGGAAATAAACGTGCATGTAGAAGTGAGGACGTGTGTCTGTGTGCACAACTTCTGAGTGTGTTGTGTGTCTGTATGGGTTTATTACTAGGCGAAGCGATAGCTTAAAAACAGCAAAACGCAGCAGTTCCTAAGTGAACCTTTACCTGGCTTTAATTAGCTGCAAGCCACAGGAGGAAGGTGTGCTGTAGTTAAGCTACGGAAGCACACAGACCTGGCTTTGGGTGCTGGCTCTGACACTTGTTAGCTGTCTGATCTTGAGAACGTTGCTTACCCTGTAGAAGCAGTTTTCTGTGAAACTGAGGTAATACCACCTCATGAAGCAACAATTCTTAATACACTGACTAGCATATAGCAATGCCCCAGAACCACAGCTACCATTATTATCATCATAAGATCGACATGATGTGAGCTGCCCATCTAGAGGTCCCTGATGAGGTAGCAGGTACCAAAATGGTCCAGCTTGGAAGCTGCCAGCACTGCTGGACTTACCTTCATCGATGTACACCCTCCATCCTTCTCCACCCCCTATGCCCGCAGGAATGATAGCATCACAGGGACTGTTGAGAGTTAGTTGGAGCCGACCCCTCCATTTATCTATGGGTGTCCACTTGGTTTCACAAAACACGGAGAGCAGACAGTGGCCGGAGTCAACGAATGGATAAATTGAACCGCTTATGAGCATCAGCCCAACTACCTGAATTTCAGAAAACTTGGCATCCAGAAAACTAGCCTGTGCCAACTGGAATACCCCTGGGATCCACGTCCCTACCCAGGACCATGCTGAGAGCTAAGTGCCCCCTACTGGCCCAGAAGGGATGGGGGCACGGTGCATCCCAACCACCTGGAGACTTACCACAGTGTTCCACAGACGCAGACACCCAAAGAAGACATTCGTGAACATCTCTTGGCCAACACTCACCCCAATCCGGCAGCGCTGCCCCTACTGCTACTGTCCTTCAAAAAAATAAACTCCTTGGACCACTTATTGCCTTCAACATTTACTCTACAAATATTTACTGAGCATCTGTTGTGCACCAGTCCGTGAACAAGACCACTCTGAACCCTGCTCTTTAAAAAAAATATATTTATTTATTTATTTGTTTATTTATTTTGAAAGAGAGAGAGAGAGAACACAAGTTGAGGGGGGGCAGAGAGAGAGGGAAAGAGAGAATCCCAAGTAGGCTCTGCAGTATCAGCACAGAACCCAAGTTGGGGCTTAATCCTATGAACCAGGAGATCACGACCTGAGCCAAAATCAACAGTCGGACGCTTAACCGACTGAGCCACCCAGGAGCCCCCTGAAGCCTACTCTTGAAGAACTCATGGTCAGGTAGATGACAGAGATAATTCAACACGATGGGGCAGCATCAGCACCATTACAGAGTCACCTGTCCAGTCAAGTCTGTAGCCAGACCCAGTGGGGGCTCCGTGTAGACCATCTCAGGTCTACTGAGCTGCTGTGCAAGCAAGCCAAGCCATAGGAAGTCACAGTGATTTATGAACTACCTTTGAGCACAGGCCACTGCTTCCTCCACCCCAAGACAACAGTACCTCCCACACAGAGCCCCTTGGTGGAGCATTCGTCCCACTTAAGGTTAGCCTTTCTGAGCAAAGGAAACTGAATGCCTAGACCCAGGTACTTGCCTCTGTGGTGCTCAAGTGGCCAGGCACTGGAGCTGAAGTCAGCCACCAACGAATGTCACCGTGTTGCTGTCTGGCTTCCAGCTGGACTGGGCGTGTCTGAGTTACCTGTCTACTCCCAGTCCCATGCTGCCTAGTGGCATAGCCCATTTCCCTGGCCCAGGTCTTGGTCCACCTCATCACCAAATGGGAAGACCATGGGGGCAGACTTACTGTCCCAAAGCTAAGAACATCTTGGGGAAATGGATGTGCATATGCCAAAGAAGTGCACAGAATAGTAGGTGCTAAAGAGTGTAGAGCAAAGAAAGAACCATCAAAATTCAGAGTAAGGACAGTCAGCTTGGCCAGGGCAGGGGATGGTTTGGGGGGGGAAACAGAGGCTTCTCATCAGTAGCATCGTTACTATCATCACAATGGCTAACGTTAGTAGAATGATGTCTGAGGCCAGGTACTGCTCTAGGACTTTGTGGTGGAGAACCTTGCTTAACCTTCATAACAAACCATGAGGCAGGAACCATACCCATTTTATAGGTCAGAAAACTGAGGCACAGAGCAGTTAAGTGGCTTGCCCGAGGTCACATGGCTAGTCTCTGTGGAACAAGAACCCAAACCAATGTGGAATGGTTCCAGAGCCTACACTCTCCACTGCTGTTCTGAATTTCTTACGATGTGCTCAGGAAAAAAGGAAGCCTGCATGCGGAGAGTCACCTTTTCTCTGACATGGTTTACAGCCTCCTGCTCCCCAATGACCTGAAGGCACTTCACAGCCCCACCACCCTTCGGAGGACCAGGGAAAGCCAGGCTGAACATCCATCAGTGGGATTCTCTCCTTCCAGCACGATCAGGTTCATTTCCACCCAAAAACCCTTGTATGATTCATGGGACCATCTATACTTCATTGACAGTGAGAATCCCTTATATTCAGACACTATTGACTTAAAATATCTTACAATGCAGAGAAAGCCAACAGGCAAGAAGAGAGACATTCGAAGCTGAGGAAAGAGGTTTAAAAAAAAAAAGATCTTCAGCCCAACTATCTGGTCTTTCCCTCTTTCCCCAAAGCTCCATCAACCTAGGCAAGTGGAAACAGATACGGTCTACCTCATTTTTACAGAACAGGAAACTAAGGCACAGAGAAGGGAAGCGACTTCCCCAAGGTCAACGTCTGTGGCTGAGCCAAGCTGGGAACCAGGGCTCCTCACTCACGGTGCGTGCATGGTCTCGTTGGCTCTCAAACTCAAATCTGGCCCAGGAAATTCACGGAGCACTCACCAAGAAGAGAGCTTGCCCCAGAGAAGTGAAAACAGGAGCTCAAATGAAATTGTATACGTGAATGTTCAAAGCAGCATTATGCACAATCACCAAAAGGTGGGAGGACCCCAACGTCCATCACAATATGGAGGGATAAACAAAATGTGAGACGTCCACACCGCAGAAGGCTGTTCAGTCATAAAAAGGAATAAAGGTCTGATACACGGATGAACCTTGAAAACTTGCCGAGGGAAAGAAGCCAGGGGCAAAGGCCACATACTGTAGGATTCCATTGGTATTAAATGTTCAGGACAGACAGATCCATAGGATTGGCAGCTGCCAAGGGCTGGACGAAGAGAAGAATGAGGGGTGACTGCTACTGGGTATGCAGTTTCCTTTTGCAGGGACAAAGTCGCCCAGAACTAAATGGCGGTGAAGGTTACCCCAAACTGTGAATGTACTAAGTGCCACTAGGGGCTAAAAAAAAAAAAAAAAGAACAAGGGGTGCCTGGTGGCTCAATCGGTCCGACTTCGGCCCAGGTCATGATCTCGAGGTTTGTGAATTCGAGCCCTGTGTCAGGCTCTGCTGACCACTCAGAGACTGGAAGCTGTTTCAGGTTCCGTGACTCCCTCTTGCTCTCTGCCCCTCCCCCACTCATGTTTTCTCTCTCTCTCTCTCTCTCTCTCTCTCTCTCTCTCTCTCTCTGTCTCTCTCTCTCTCAAAAATAAACATTAAAAAAATTGAAAAAAGAAAAGATCAAGAAGAAGGGGCAGACATCCAGCGAGGTGTGGCACTGGAATGCAGAAGGTGCCAGCACCACTGCGGTGAACTTGCACCCACAGGCTTTCTCCAGCCTCCTGGCTCCCTTGGTGTCACCTTCTTCTTGGAGCCTCGGTGCCGCAGCATCACTGAGAAGAATGAGCCGGCTGTCAAGATGAGGGAGCTCACTGCAGGCTCCAAAGCAAAGACTGTCCAGCTTGCAGGTTTTAAATGTTCACTTTGTCCTTTGGACGTTCAAACAAAAGCTGCCGCCAAGGTGTGGCGTCCGTGTGTGGCAGGGGCTCGGGGAACAGGCTGCCACTGAGTCCCACGGGCCCCTGCGTCTGCCCGGCACCAGGTCCCGTCCCTGCAGACCAGGAAGGTGGGCGGGCCCCTCCCCTAAGCACTGACCCAGCCCCTTCCAGGGGGGCAGCGAGGGCGGGGCCCAGGGGTGGCAGAGCCCCGCACTTGGCGACGCTGCCTCGTCCCCGCCGTGGGGTCGTGAATCTCCACCACCGAAGGCACGCTGACCACTCACCGTCCGATCACCAGGCAAGGTCAGGCCTGCCTGCCCCCCGGGGCTGATGGGGTCTGATGGAGGACCGCAAAGCCCCTCTCGGTGGCCAGCAGGCGGCGGTCACCCGCAGCGGCTTCCCTGAGACTGGCTCTTCTCGCCCTTCCCACCTCAGCCCCCGTGCCACCTGCCTGGCCCTGTTCACAGCCCACCTCCTCCAGGGAGTCCTCCCTGCTGCTTCACTCCAATGAACTCCAGCTTCCGTGACCTTCTCAGTAATGGCTCACCACTCCTGGCCTCCCAACACACAGTCCCTGCTGCTGCTCACATGTTCGCCCCTGGTGGTTCTCTCTTCCCAGCTTTGCAGCATCTAGGGAGGGTCTGAGTCTCAGCTCCGACCACACCTTAGGGTCCCAAACAATTCTGTATCCAGAGCCAACTGCAGACCTGGCGGCGGTGGGATGAAAGAATGCCCAGTCTCTTCTAAAGGATGCGGACAGAAAGAGCCCACATCGGAGCCGTGGAGGTTGTGGAGGTGAAGGGACAAAGGCACAGGTGCCACGGAGGCTCGGGGGCCCTGTGTGCAGAGGCGCTACAGAAACGTTCCGCTCAGCGCAGAACACCACAGCCCGAGAGGCAGCCCCCGGCCAGGCCGCCAGCACCCCAACAGCCCTGTCCGCTAGAAACAGAACACGAGCCACAAAGGCGAGCGAGCCACGGGCGCGACTTCAAAATTCCCAGAGGCTACGTTTTCAAAAAAGCAGAAACAAACAGGAGAAATTAATTTTAATCATATATTTTGTCAACACGTTGTCCATTTTAACCCAGGAGCTCCAAATGATTATGATCTCGCCAATTTCGAGAACGTAGTCACGAGCTACTTGGCACTCTTTTTCATACTGAGTTCTCAAGCTCTGGTGTGCATTTTCCACTACGGCCCAGCTCAGTTTGGAGCGACCATCTTTCAAGCACTCGAAGGCCATGTGCGGCTGCCACACTGGACATGCTGCCCCGGATACGGATATCAGAGGAATCTGCAAAAAACAATATGCTTCCTAAAGCCAGACCTGGAACCCGGGCGTGAATGCGGAGGCAGCCACAGCAAACACTTCCCCTGAAGCAGGGCTCGGCCCCACAGGCCCACCCCAGAGGTGAGGAGCCGTGTCCTGCCCCTGGCGTGCGTGGAAGCCGCATCTGCTGGGGAGACGACGCGGGATTCTCTGAGAGGCTGAATTCACTCCTTCTCTCGGCCCAAGCTGGCTGTTACTTCCATTCCCTCTCCAGAAGGAGCCTCCCTCCTGCTGCAGAGACCCCACAGAATCATCCAGCCCAGAGGAACCAGCCTCCCCTTCAACAATGTCGTGTGAAGCTGCCCTCAGATCTCCCGGGGACAGTCCGCCCTCGATCTGTCTTCAAGACACAGGTACAGTGTCTGGGAGAGAGTAGGGTCAGTCTCAAGGGGCCTTTGGTGCCTCTTGGGACAAATTAAATAGACAAAAACAACAAACTGTATCGAGATGTGGGTTTTTTTATACTCCAGAATCCAAGCAATAAAAATATCTGTGGTCTACATAATCTCAGATATTTTGCACACCAAAAAAATGAATCTTCAACCAAGGGATAATTTTTAAAGTTTGTTTTTTATGAGAGTTCTGCACAAGGGTTTTATCTGTAAGGGACCAAAGCTGGGGGGGGGGGGGGGGGGGGGAAGGCAGGACTCTCCTAGCAGCTGGCCCCAGCATCTGCTGGAGCCACAAAATGCAATTATATTACTCCCAAACGAGAAGTAAAAATATCTTGTTTCCAATACTCTTGGTTTTAAGACTCATACTTAATGTCCTCTGGGTATTTCAATGGTGCCAGATCTCTGTGTTATGTACTTTATTAGGGATGTGTGAATGTCATATTAATGACTTCTAACCAACATGTTTACAGTGGAGGCACATTTTCCCAGAACCCACTGCTCACTGCACTTCACAAAAAATAATTGGCCTTAATTTAAATAAATAACCATTCCGTAACCCCCTCCTAGGGGCATCTCTCACCTGCAGGGCACCCCATGCATAAAGCTGGTGGGTCTCCTTCTCCATGACAAATATTCTGACCCTGGGTCCAACAGTGCAATGCCTTTTCTCCATACATCCCTGTCCCCATCCACTGATGTACTTCCCAAGCACCCAGCTGACCAAGCCAACTCCCTCTACAGGATGCTCTGGGTCCCTACCCACAAATCAAAAATACCACCCTGAATCATGCTTTCAAAATGACCAGCTCTTATAAACAACTAGCATATAGAATAATGGTATATATATATATATATATATATATATATATATATATATATATATTATGTATGAGTGGTAGCATAGCCCTACACTGACACTTTATGAGAAAGGTGGTGATTAAGATCTCAGGGATCCAAAGACATCTGGAGGACTTTCCACAAAATGGTAAGTAGCAATTCAGGATAAATTCCTAACATCCCAGACTTCTGCAATAAAGCCTGGACCAGTTGGCTGCCTTATTTAGATGTGGTAAAGCACGGTTATGGCCATCAAAGTGCCAATGCAAGGGGCACCTGGGTGACTCAGTCAGTTAAGTGTCCGACTTCAGCTTGGGTCATGATCTCACAGTCCATGGGTTTGAGCCCCGCTTCGGGCTCTATGCTGACTCCAGCTCGGAGCCTGGAGCCTGCTTCAGATTCTGTGTCTCCCTCCCTGCCTCTCTCTCTCTCTCTCTCTCTCTCTCTCTCTCTCTCTCAAAAAATGAGTAAACATTTTTAAAAAGTGCCAATCTGAGCAGAGACAATGAGCCATCATAAAAATATTCAGAGAAAGATTCGGTGCAGAAGCAATCCACCGAGTGTTTGATTAGTTTCATTGTCCACTCATTGGTTCAATCATTTGGTGAATCATTGAGCACCTACTATACACCAGGCACCACGCAAGGCCCTAATGATACAGACGTAGGAGTAATGATCCTGAGAAATACAGCTGGGAAGACAGGCGGGGCTGCAGGATCCAGGGCTACTGTGTGCCCACGACACAGACGGTGAGAACACACGAGCAGCACAGATCATGTGTCCATGCTGAGAAGAGAAATGGAGGTTTCGCCAAGGAGCTAACATGTAAACTGGGTCTTGAAGAATGATTAGGGGGCTGCCAGGAGGACATGGTAAAGGCGTGAGGGAAAGGAAACCACAAGTGCGAGAGCAGGGAGCTGGGAGAAGCACATGTGTTTGGGGAACTTGGATTAACGGGAAGTAGGGAGAATCTGCAGGGCGCAGGGAGTGACAGAAGCCAAAGCTGGAAGGGTTAGGAGGCACCAGACCGGGGGGGAATGAAGATGACCAGTGAACGGAGTTTTCTCCACAAGAGCCAGGGGAGCCGTTGAGAGCCTTCGTGCGCAGGGGAGGCACAAGGAGAGCACTCGGACGGTGCAGTGGCAGAGAGGACAGGCTGGGACCCTGAACTACAATGCGGGAGTGGAAAAGTGGAGCGAAGTTGAATGTTTTCAGAAGTGAAGTAAGTGGGCTTGAAAGCCAATTGGCTGGAGCAAACAAGGCAGGGAGGGCGTCTCCAAAGGACAGGAAGCCCCGAGAGAAGCGCCGGTGTGGATGCCCACGGAATTTGTTCCCGTTCGGTATATTTGCCGACACTCCAGGATGGGGAGGTGGCCATTGCCAGCTTCTCTTGAAAAATAAGATCTGGCTGCTCCGGGCCACGTTCCTGCAGCATCGCTGGTTGGAGCTGAGGAGCAGCTGCCCCTTTGGAAGGGCGAGAGCTCTCAGACGGCCGCCTTCCCCACCTGGCTGGCTCTCTCCGCTCACAACATCTGCTCGGACCTTGCAGGCACCTGACTTTGGGCCTCCTGCTCGGAGGTTTCTGGCATCGAAAATGAAGTGGATTGTGAGACATAAATCATCTAGGTTATCCAGAAAGAAATACATTTCGAGCAATAGATTTTAGGAGAGAGATAGGCTGGCTAGAGCAGTCATTGCCCCTCAATACAATATTTGCTGATTAATCTGGACCCGAGATTGCCCCACCTTCTATTTCAATATTGTGCCAGTTGTCAATTGATTATCCTTTGGCTCCAACTGCACCCTTATTTGTCCTGCTTTATGACACTGACAATGGGCCCTGTAAACATTTCTCCTGGGCCAGCCTAGCGAAATGTTCAGCTTCGTCAATAGAGAGCATGAAGTCACCATGCAAGATGACCGTGGCAAGATGTCTCCCTTCTGGTCTCTGCCCTCTATCACTATGATTGTCAGCATCACTATTATTCACAGCAGGAGCCCAGGAGCCACGCGCAGGAGCCCCAGCGACACCCCACAGCGCCTTCCCTCGCTGGCAGCCTGCCGCTCTGGTCCTCCCAAAGCCCTCAAGCAACACCAAGTCACCTCTGCAGACCAGCTACAGCCTACACCATTAGCAGCCAGCATGTTGCTGTGTCGGCCGGGTGCTCTGAAAAGGTCTGAATTTCAGCCCATGGGGTGGAAGGAACTCTTCTAGTCCTTAGATTTTTTATGGTCTACTCTTCCTCAACGCACAGGTAGTTGTCCCAGAAGCACCTGGCACTTCCACAATCCTCAGAATTGTCTTTATCCCTGTTGGTAGTCAACGACCCTTTCCTAGTTAACAATTCTTTCTATTAAATGTCCCCTGCTCAAATAACTAATGTGGTTTCTATGTCCTGACTGGACCCTGACTGACAAAAGAATCACCCACCTCCCTGAGGATACTGATAACCTCACTGCTGTGTCATCACAGAAGACATACTAAAAAGCATAGGGAAATGAAAAGACACCTAAAGGAGAAGAAGCATGTGTTGGGGGAAATATTCAAGTCCCGGTGAGAACTCTGTACCAAGTCTCCCAGACTCCAGCCACACGGTAGTTTGAAAGGCAATGGAATGATGTGTGCCCTTAAGTTGTGAAAATAGCTCATCCGCCTTTTGCAGAAGATAAGAGTTTCTTGCAGACTGGGAAAAAGTCGCTCTCCATCTCCCTCTGACTTTGTGATTTGGGTCAAGTGACTTGACATTTCCTCACCTGAACTATGGGACAACACAACCGCATTTCATGGTGTAATAATATGCAGACTCTAAGTACACAGTAGATCACTGGTCTAAAATGTCTTTAATCGGCTCCACTGAGGTATAATTTACATACAGTAAAATGCAACTTATTTATTCATTCATTCATTCATTTTGGTAGAAATTCCTTCTGATGTTTTTCTATGGCAATATATTTTTTTAATTGAAGTTTAGTTGACATACAATGTTATATTAATTTCAGGTATGGAGTATAGCGATTCGACATTTATATACATTATGCAGTGCTCACCATGATAAGTTTATATAGTTACCACCTACCATCTAACGTTATTACAATATTATTGACTATACTCCCTATGTTGTAACGTTTCATCCCTGTGACTTATTTATTTCATAACTGGAAGTCCTTACTTCTTAATCCCGTTCATCTACTTTGCCCTTCCTCCCCACACCTCTCCCCTCTGGCAACCACAAGTTTACTCTCTGGATTTGAGTATGTTTCTGTTTGTTTGTTTGTTTGTTTGTTTGTTCATTGGTTTCGTTTCTTAGATTCCATATACAATCTCTTTGGTACTTTGGTACTTGCCACTCGTTTCTTAGATTCCATATACAATCTTAGATTCCATATACAATCTCTTTGGTAAATTTCTCTTTGTATATGTACACATATACAAGGGTAATCATATGGTATTTGTCTTTCTCTGACTTATTTCACTTAGTATAGTAACCTCTAGGTCCATCCATGTGGTTGTAAATGGTGGTATTTCATTCTTTTTATGGCTGAGTAATAGTCCACTACATATATTCACCATCTCTTCCTTATCCTTTCATCTATGGATGGACATATCCTGGCTATTGGATTGTTTCCATATCCTGGCTATTATAAATAGTACTGTGATAAATGTAGGGGTGCATATATCTTTTCTTATCAGCCTTTCTGTTTTCCTCAGGTCAATACCCGAAAGTGGAATGACTGGGTAATAGGGTACTTCTGTTTTTAACTTTTTGAGGAAGTTCCATAGCATTTTCCACAGCGGCTGCACCAATTCTCACTCCCACCAATGGTGCGTGAGGATTCTCTCTTGTCCACATCCTCGCCAACATTCGTTATTTCTTTTCTTCTTGATATTAGCCATTCTGACCGGTGTAAGGTAACATCTCGTTTCAGTTTTGATTTGCATTTCCCTGATGATGAGTGATGTTGAGCATCTTTTCGTGTGACTGTTGGTCATGGGTATGTTTTCTTTGAAAAAATTGTCTATTTGGGTGACCTCCATCCATTTCATGATCAGACCGTTTCAATTCATTTTAAATGTATGGTTCAATAAATGCTAACAAATATATTATGTATCTCCCACCACATTTAAGATAGAAAATGTTTCCGGCGCCATGAAATTTCTTTCATACCCCTTTTCAGTCCATCTCCATCACACCTCCAGCCTCAAAGCAACCATTGATCTGCCTTCTGTCATTAGAGATTAGTTTTGCCTGCTCTAGAATTCTATGTAAATGAAATCATATGGTATGTATTCTTTTCGTGTCTGGCTTCCTTCATTTGAGATAATGTTTCTGAGATTGATTCCTGTTGTGCGTATCAGTAGTAATCCATTCCTTTCTATTGCAAAATATTATTCCTCTGTATAGGTTTGTCATAATTTGCCTATTCATTCAAATGTTGATGGACATTTGTGTTGTACCCATTAGTGAGCTGTTATGAATAAAAATTCATAAGGAATTAACATTCGTTTGCAAGTCTTTGTGTGGGCATGTGTCTCCATTTCTCTTTGGTAAAAACTTAGGGCATGAATTGCTTGGTCATATGGTAAGTATGAAACTGCCAAACTGGTTCCCGAAGGGGTTGCTCTATTTTATATTTCCATCAGGAATGTGTGCAAATTAAAGCTGCTGCACCTCTGTGTCAACACTTGGCACCTTCCATGTTTCCAATTTTAGCCACTGGAAAGCATATATGGCTATCTCAGCGCAGTTTCAACTTGCTTTTGCCCAATAAATAATGATATGTAACATTTTTTTTTTCATGTGCTTATTGACCCTGTGTATATTTTCTTTTGGAAAGTCTGTTTTAATTTTCGCCCAATTTTTAATAGCGTTGTGTGTCTTTTTATTGCTGAATTATAATGGTTCATTTTGTATTTTGGATAGGAGTCCTTCATAATAAGGTTTGTACACTATGAGTGTTTTCTTCCCATCTCTGGTCTACTTTTTCATTTCAAAGAGCAGAAGTTTTTAACTTGGGTAGTTCAATTTATCATTTTTTTCTTTTCTTGCTCACTTTAAGAAATCTGCGTCTACTCCAACTTGTCTGCTTTCTTTTGGGAATGTTTAGACTGTATTTAGTGTAATTATCAATGTGGTTGGGGCTAAATTTACAGCCATGCTATGTGCTTCCTGTTTGTTCCATTTGTTCTTTGTTCCTTTTTCCTCTTTTTTTTTTTTTTTTTTTTTTGCCTTCTGTTGGATTAACTGTTTTTTTTTTTTTTGTATTCCATTTTATCTCCATATCGTCTTATTAGGTTTACCTCTGTTTCATTTGTGGTTGCTCTATGATTTACGTTATGCATCTTTAACTTAACAGAATCTACCTTCAAATAACACTAGATATACTCATGTAAATTGCAAACCTAAACAGTGTACTTCCACTTTGCCCCTTCTTTCATTCTTGGTATTGTCCGCTGTCATAAACTTTACTTCCAGATACGTTCTAGACCCCCAATGCAGTGGTTTGAACAATTGATTACCTCTTAAAGAAATTAATAGTGAAGAAAACTAGCTTCTATTTACCTACACGGTTTACCATTTTTAGCACTCCATGTTGTTTTGTATAGCTCCAAGTGTTCACCTGCTGTCATCCTTACTCGCATGACCTTCTTTTAACATTTCTTACAGGTCTGCAAGCAATGAATTCTCTGATGTGCGTGTGTCTGTGTGTATATGCCTGAGTCTGTGTGTGTGTGTGCATCCGTGTGTGTGTGTGTGTGTGTGTGTGTGTGTGTGTGTCTACTGGAAAGCATCGTTAGTTCACTTTCTTTTTTTAAGGATAGTTTCACTGAATATAGCATTCCAGGCTGACAGGCCTTTTTCTCTTCCAGCACATAAGAGATTTTACTCCACTGTCTTCTGGTTTGCATGGTTTCTGATGAGAAATCTGCATAAATTCTTATTTTTGTCTACTGTAATGGGTCTTCCCCCAGCCTCTGGTTGACTTTAAGATTTCCTCTTTATCACTGATTTGAAGCAATTTGATTACAGTGTGCCTTGCTGCGGTTTTCTTTGTATTTATCTTGTTTGGGGTGTGTTGAGCTTCTTGGATCACTGGGTTTATAATTTTCATCAAATTTGGAAAACTGTCAGCTGTTACATCTTTAAATAAAGAGTGTTAGGCTTTGCTCTGACAGGCATTTGAGTTACTTGTACATCAACCTGATCCTCTGAAGACTTACTCTTAATCTTAGGTGGGTCTACAGTACCTCTTACTCTAGAAATGTCTTAGCCCCACTATTATTTTTTTCCCTTCTGTACTACATGTCCCATTTGCCCAATTTGGCTGGTCAGAATTTGAACACCTCCCAGTCCTGTGTGAGTTCTGGGAATTTTTCATCTTATAGCCTTAGGTGCTATTAGCTCAACCTTGTGGAATTCCAACAGTTCAATGTCCAGTAGAAACTTCCAGAAGACCCATGCAGATTTCTGGAGCACTTTCTCCATAAGGTTTTTCTCCTCTGTGACATTCTACTTTCTGATATCTGGCCATCTCAATCTCCCCAACTCTGATATGTGTCTCCTCAACTCAGCAAGATGCATATACCCTGCTTGGGATAACCTCCCTCAAACCACATTTGAAATGCCTCCAAGCAGAAATACCAAGTGGTTGCAGGACTAATAATATCCTCTTGGGAACCAAAGTCCTACCCTGACTATTGCATAACATCTGAAAATATGATTCCATATATTTTGTCCAGTTTTATATTGTTTATGGCAAGAGGACAAGTCTGCTCCCAGTTACTCCATCATGGACAGCAGCAAAAGTCTTGCCATGAATTTTTAGATTTTTAGATTTTCACTTTATTCTTTGAGATAGCAGCAATCTTTGAATAAAGGACATAGGCAGGGTTCAAACTTCAAGGGTACCATTGTTGCCTCAGAGAGACATTACCCTAAAGGCTATGGGGACCCGGGCTTTCTCCAATATCAAAAAGTGGGAGGGAAAGATAATGTCCAGGAACAACTGAATCCTGATTCTGTTTTAACAGCACCCACCCTACACTTCTACCCTTGGATGAAGATATAGACTTGCTGATCTGACAGATTCAGTTCAAGTATCAGAAGAGCCTAAAAGAGCACAGATTGTTGTTATAAGTCCTTCCAGAATAGTGATATAAACCTGAATATAAAACAGAAGCAGTGTTGCAAGAATTTGGCTTCTTTTTCAACCTTGGCAGGATTCTATCTGCACAGAAAGTGTCACTGACAGCCACACACTGCCAACTCCCATTAAGAACTAGGGACAGGGGACAAGCTATGTAAAAATATCCTGCATCTGCTGGTCTCTGTGTAGCCACCTCTCTTTAAGATAAATTCTGAATCCCTAGCTATGAAAATCAGGAATTTATATCAGGGTATGTATATGTGCGTGCGTGCGTGCATGCGTGTGTGTGTTCTCTTCCTACCAATAAATAACCCTACTCACAGCACTAAAATATCTACCTCTGCTCCAACATTAACCAATAGAGCCCTTTGCAAATGGGTCTTAAATCATTCAAAAGAGTCAGAAAAGGATGTGAAGGTAGCAGACAATGGTTCCAGTGCCTATAGGGACAGAGTAGAGGTGAGCATTTTGACTTGCTCTTGGCCCTTTCTGCCTCCAAGCAAAGCAGAGCCACTTAAGGCTGAACAACTAAATTTCCTTGCAGAACAAACACTAACACTCATCCTAACCCCTCCCCCACCCCAAATCCAATAAAACTAATAAAAACAGAAGCAAGCCATCTTAAAATTAACACATCCAAGATACAAGCAGAAACCATTGATCAAACCCTCCTATCTTCCCTCACAGCCGACAGTTCCAGAGCAGCCCTAACACCCCGTAATGGAATCCCATTATCTACAAAGGAAACTCGTTCCAGAAGAGAGCCACAAACAAAGAGAGAATCAAAGGAGGCAGGCAAAGGGGGAGACTCCAGCGCCCGCCTCTGCTCCCATAGGAGGGGTATGACACTCAAGCTGAGAGAGCCACTAGAACTGCAGCAGGGAGGAGGCACTTGTGGTAAGTTACAGAACTGAGAAGGAAATTAAGGAAGAGTCCAGTGGGGAAGGAAGGCTTGAGAGCCTACTTCTTTCCATCTGTGCAAAAGCAAAACAAGCTCATTTCATGTAGGAAGCAAATTGAGTCAACAAATATCTGTCCTTAAACTCCAGAATCGCCTGAATTTGGAAAATACAGGGATTTCAGCTAAAGGAGGGAGCAAGTAAGATTAATTAGCAAATGCCTCAAATCCTTAATTCACACTTCAAACAAACAAGTTAATTGTGTAGCTAACAGAGTGTGACTTGATTATAGGCCACTGGTGGCCATTAATAGATGAAAGGTGTTTGGATTTCAATAGTGTTTGGATTTCATAACCCGCCTTCATAAAAGAAGTTAAGCTTAGTCACCACCTCCATTTGCTAACACCTGTGATCATGAATCCCACATGGCAAACAAGCACCCCAGCTTTGAGCTTTTGGAATTGAAGAGTAAACAGGAGGAGAATTCATGAATTTTCTAGAGGTAATTGTTCTACTCTGCTTTGAAGAGCAGTTGAGTCTGGTCTCGGAAGACATTAATACATGCATGAACATAGCCTCCCTGGCTGACACTCAACCCAAAAGGCCCACTGCTACGCTGCTTCAGCAGGAATCCCTTTGGGAAAGCAGAGCAGGACCAGGCTCCGACCTGCAGATATTACCAATCAATCATGCAGACTTTATTCCCAAAGGCACGAGCATAGGTCCACATAAGGCCTTAATTAAAACTACAAATGGAAGTGGAATCCAAAAACTGACCATTGACAAGTCTGGATCAGGCTTCCCTTTGACCAAGTGGGCCCTACCTTCAGAACCTCAGATTGCTTTCGAAGGAAAAAAGAGATCTTCCCCTTCTCTTGTTTCTTGACAATATCAAGCAGTAAGACGAACGATAAGGAGTCCAAAAGCATCATATTGTGTCATTTGAAGAGCGGTATGAGCCGTAGGGCAGAAAACACGGTCAATCAAATGTATCTTTCTGAGGAGCCTGTGATGTGATGATGCACATAATGTCAAAGTTTTATTAAAAGGGAGCTTACTTCTCAAAGGGTCATAATATGGCAATATCGGGAAAAGGACTGAAATCGCCGTTTTTTGTGGTCACATGAAAAGGAAAAGGATTTCAGCAAAGGGAGGCCTTCACTGTCCAATGTGATAATGGTCTACAAAGTAACTCCCAGTGGGTCTGAAGCCAGGTGCACCCCCAAGGGATCAGCCTTGATGCAATATTTTTATCTTCATTTGTTGAGCTCCATTAATTCCTTGGAAATCTGGGTCAGTCATTATGGGGGGTAGAAGCCATGGAGAAGACCTAGGCCCTCTCTTCAAAAAGCTTATGATCTTGGGGCACCTGGGTGGCTTAGTCGGTTAAGTGTCTGACTTCAGCTCAGGTCATGATCTCGTGGTTCACGGGTTCGAGTCCCACGTCAGGCTCTGTGCTGACAGCTCAGAGCCCGGAGCCTGCTTTGTGGATTCATGGATTCTGTGTTTCCCTCTCTCTCTGCCCCGCCCCTGCTCGTTCGTTCTCTCTCTCTCTCTCTCTCAAAAATAAATAAAACATTAAAAAAACAAACAAACAAACAAAGCTTATGATCTTGAAAGTCTAGAAACCTACACAGAAAGTGGCGTGGGACTCTGAGACCACTAAGATCCAAAGTGGGCTATGGGAAGTCCAGAAAGAGGCAAGTCAACACAAGCTGGAGGAGTCAGAATAAAAAACCAAGATGGGATGGCAGGGAAAGGAGAGTAAAGGGCTGCTGTCCTTGGTTCTGAACCAACCTTGTGTTTCAGGACAGCAATGTCTTATTGCATGTCATAAAACATTAACCCATTAGTGAGTTCTAGATCAATCTACGGTCGGAACAAATATTTCTTTGGAATGGAATGGAATGGAATGGAATGGATGGAATGGAATGGAGTGAAGTAGAGTGGAATGGATGGAATGGAGTGAAATGGAATGGAATGGAGTAAAGTGGAGTGGAGTGAAGTAGAATAGAATCCTACGGAGTACAGCAGAATGGAATGGATGGAGCGGAGTAGAGGGGAATGGAATGAAAAATATCAGAGTATACCACAGGTAGCTTTGTTCCTTAAAACTTCTGTTCAGGCATTTCATCACAAATGAATGTGTGTGTGTGTGTGTGTGTGTGTGTGTGTGTGTGTGTGTGTGTGTGTGTGTTCTGGGTCATGACATGAAATGTATTTCCGGATGTCAAGGACAAACTTGGGAAATCACTGCTCTAGGGTACAGTTGTTTCTTTGCATTCTTGAACATGAAGCTCCTGTCCCCAGGAATTCTGATGGAAGCTGCAACTAAGAAGCAGTGTTAGAAAAGAACACGGGATGCAAATCAAGAGAAAGAAAGAAATAGAAGACCACAAGTACTAAGAGATTTGAAGGGAAAGGAAGGGGAAAGACTTTTGATGTTTTCACATGAGTTACCCAAATTGCTGGGATTGCTAAAGTAGAAGGCTAGTCTCCCACCTCTACACTTCAGGGGTTTCAAAAAGAAGGCAGCTGCATGGTGAACACAGCAACGCTGGCTGTTTCACTGTCAGCTCCCTCATCTGTGGCCCTTACACTCAACAAAAGGCTTTAGCTCAGCATTAAAGGCTTTACTGTAAACTGGGAACAATGGCTGTACCTGTGTCAGAAGGTGGCGATGAGGATTGAATGAGTTGATTTATGCCAAATACTTAAAACCAAGCCTGGAATCCAATATAAGGGTTAACTATTATTATCACTTACTTTGATATATGTTTAAGGTTGTAAACTCAAAGATTTCATACTACACAGCCATTAAAAACATGCATGAGAATTTAATGCCTAAAATACAATATTGAGGAGAAAAACCAAGGAACAAAGCTATGTAACGGTATACAATTTCAGATGTGTTTTACACATTAAGCACTATAACAATCTCAATTATGTTTTAAAAGAGTTCATAAAATATTGGAAGAAAAATTACTAAAATGCTAACAGCAGTTGGATTTGGGTGTAAGGTCTTAGATAAAATTCTCTTTTGTACATTTCCTTCAACTTTCCAATTTTTTCTACAATTAGTATGTGTTTTTTATAATCGGAAAAGAAAAACCTATACTTCAGAGACTCTAGCTCAGAGTCCAAATGGCTTTCATCTTAAAATGTGCCATTCTGCGAAGCAGGCGATAAAACAGAACATAGGAGTGAGCAAAGCAACACGTTCCATTTCACGCAGGTAAGCCAACCACTTAGCAAGACTAAGGTGCTCCTGACTTTATGATCTTCCTGTGACACTTCACAACTGCTGAAAATGGGGAATTTACCTGAACTTTTGATTTCCGCCCAACCCCAAGAGGGCAAAGTAACAGAGATTATCTGAAACAATCTCGGATGCAGACACACCAGCTAGAGTCCCCCTGCCCACACCTCAGCCACGGAGGCCTGGTAATGGCACTTGCAAACATCCAGGAGCCCTACCACGTGCCAAGCACTGGGAGTCCGACAACACCTCCTTTAATCTTTCTCAACAGCTCTATGATGCAGGTATTACCATTGTCCCTTCTTACAGACAAGGAAGCTGAAATTTTTGAAAAGCAGCATTACCGTTTCATCCTATGCTTCCCTTCAGGGCAGACTCTCTTTAAAGAGTGTCCAGACTAGCTGCTTCCCACTTCTCTCCTCTCACCCTTTCTTGGGCCCGCTCCCATCACAGCTTCCGCCCACCATTCTACCAAGACAGCACTCATCACCAATGGCTTCCACCCTGCCCAAGCCAGTGGTAATTCTGAGCCTTCGCACTTGCCCAATCAGCTCCTCCCTTGTGGAAACACTCTCCTCACTCAGTCTCTCAGACCACATCTCTCTGGCTCTTAGTCTCAATATTGTTCACCCGTTCCTCCTCATCCTGCCCTCTAAATGCTGAAATGCTCCACGGTTCAGTCCCTGGACCTCTCATCCATCTCCCCCCTCCCCCTGCCCCTGTCACCTGATGGTGATGTCACTCAGCTCCAAACATCATTTCCACATTGACTATCTATCCCAAAATTTATACTTTCAGTCTGGACTTCTACCCTGAACTCCAGACTCCTATATCCAGCTGCTTATTAAATAACTCCACCTGAATACCTGTTAGGTGTATTAAACTTCACATGCCTCACACGTGAACTCTTGAACGCCCCTCCCCGCCCACACAAAAACTTCCTTCTCTCATAGTTTTCCCATCTCTTCCAGCAGCTCCAGAAAAAAACACCTGAGAGCCCTCCTTGTCACTTCTGCTCACAAATCCACGTGCAAATGTTCATTCTACTTTCAAAACATGTCCAAAAACCAACGCTTCTCTCACCTTCCTTGGTTCCAGCTGCCAGCACCTCCCACCGGAGGACAACAATAGCCTCTTAGCTGGTCTCTTGGTTTATACCAATGAAGGGCTTCCTTTAAGATGGCTCCCACTTCACTCAGAGACAAAGCCAAGGTCCTGACATCAGTCAACCAGCCCTGCATGATCCGGCCCCACTCCCTCTCTGATCTATTCCCTACCACTCTGCTGCAGCCATGCTGCTCCCTCACTACTTCCTGGACAGATCAGCATGCTCCTGCCCCAGGGCCTTTGCATTTGCATTTCCCTGAACCTAGAGGAGACCCTTCTCTCAGAATTCCACTGGGTTCATTTCCTCATTTCCTCTGGGTCTCAACCCAAATGTCCCCTCATCAGTAAGGCCTTCCCTAATCACTATATAAAATAGCAACATCCCATTATGCACTCCTTGTCCTCCTCACCCATGTGACTTCTTCCCATGGTATATATTCCCAACTGATCTTCTGCAATATACTATGCATGCTACTATACTGTCTTTTTCATTGTCCCTCTCTGATCCTTAATACCACCCCCACTCAAATGCAGAGATTTTCTCCATTTTGATCACAGCTCCTAGAACACGCTTGACCCAGATTCAATAAATATTTATTGAATGAACAAGCAAACAAACAAATAAGCCTGTTCAAAGCCATCTGGCTAATAAATTCTGGTAGCAGGTTTCAGACCTTGACCTTGTGTCTCCAGAGCCCACACACATCCCATCTACATTCTCCTGCCCCTGGTTGCCAAGACATGTTGCCTGACAACCTTGCAAAGTCAGAAACATCCAACCAGGATGCAGCCAGGGAGAAAGTCGGTGTGAGCCCCCATGTGGCTAATAGGACCAAATACTTGAAATAAGAGATTTGTACTAGAAAATTTAGGACACGTGATCATGACATTCATACCGTGCAACGTGTAATGCAGTGTGGATGAGTTCAGTGTTGACAGAGTGGTCAGGGAGCTGATCCCCAGGTAGACCAGACTGCATACAAAGCCCCGGCAAGTATGTAACAAGGATTTACCCTCGACCTCGAGAAAGCTCAGAAGGCGCAAGGCAGATGGGCCAGCACAAGTCCATCTTGACCACCAGAGAAAGAGCCCAAAACCCTGATCCTACCAACAGATCCACAAGCCTCAGTTTCATCCCCCAGAGACTGCATTGACCGTCACCTCCAACCTCACTGCTCATTTAATGACGACCCCAGGCAGGATGATACGTATAGGGTATTTGCACCACATTACGTCCCAAATCCTTTGCTTTAATTGGTCCTAGGCACTTCCACTTTTAGAGCTTCTGTCACTTATTGGGCTTAAAAAGTCAATCTCTGCATAATCCAATAGGAGCCCAGAGAATAGATAAGATAGTGAGACCAGTCTACAGCATTTGTGTTTAATGGTTACATATTAATTGGCTTTTTTTTTAAGTGTGTAAATCGGTCCATTTTCAGTCTTTGTAATATGTTCGTTCTCATTAATGGAGGAGGAAGACTCATCAACAGCTCTACACTACACATCACCTTGTAAAACTATAGTCCGTTTATTTTTAAAAAATAAAATAGATTCATCACGATTTGAAATACAGAAAGTCATTAAAATAATAATTAAAAACACGACTACAAGCACAATAAAAGTTCCATGATAATAAACCACATTTTAATGTATACTAATTCTCCTAATGATTTACTCTCTACATCTTACAGGGTCAAATCAATGTCTGTACCAAAAAAAAAAAAAAAAAAAATTCAATTAAATTCTATTCACTGTATCTCTCAAGTGAGTCTATTGTTTGCTTTGTTTCCTATCAGACCATTTGTCAGTTGTTCTAGCCCAAGATTACAAATAGGAGGGACACGGCCCCATCAAGGTCAGCAGAGACACGTCCAAATCCTACCCAATCCACCTTCGCCAACTCCTGTTCATCTGTCATTGGTGACCTTGCTCGAAGAGGGGAAAGGAAGGGGGGCACCGTCCCACCCCACACTCCTGCACGAGCCATGGGCCTGTGGGCTCTGACTGACGTGCCTCCCTTCTCGTGCTCAGCCAGCCCAGGTGCCTCTGTGTGGGAGCACGAGTCACTCTGGCCAGAGCCTGGAGCTCGGACTGTCCCTCTCTAAACCTCCTCTTGTCCAGAAACACACACACACCAGGCAGTCCTCCCCTTCTGAGGTGCGTCTCACCTGGGTGCTCAGAGCCAAAGAAAGCACATCTGCTCCCCATTCTCTTGCACCAAAGCAAGTTACTTACCAAGTCTTTGCTGTGCCTGAGTGATTTTTCTGGAATTAAAACACACACAGACACAGACGATTTCTGTGTTTGGGGTACAAAATGGCATGAGGGTGGAGGCGACGAGGGGAAGACACTTCTCCTTGTCCTCCTCCTGCCACCAACAGAGAGTGCCACTGCCCAGTGATGGATGCACTGGGGCCAGCGTAGAGACAGGGGTCTGGGCCCAGGCCTGGGTCTGTGCTGACCACTGCTTTGGTGGCCACCCCTGGCGCTCACTAGGTGCGATCTGAACATCAGAGATAAAGCCAGGTTCTCAAAAGGCATCTGCTGTGCAAAGCCCAAGGAAAGGGAAATGAAGGACCCCAGAGGCTCCCTCTAGAGCAACAGGGAGCCAGCAGTGACCGGACTCACACCCATGTCTCAAGTGAGGGAAACCACGTCACTGAATGAAAAGTATTTACTTCAGAACCCAACATGGTTTAAAGAGGAAGCTGAAATAAGGCCAGGAGTGGCTACTTAATATCCGTGCTCTTTCACGAAAGCCTAGAAAATCTGGCGCAACACACACATCTCCCTTCCAGAAGCTTCCTGGCCGTGACATCAGAGAGCCCGCGGAGCCTTCGTGAGAATCCCCCCGTGTGAGCCGCACTGATTCTGCTCTTCCTTTTTGTTGACACAGGAAGCCGTGCGCCTGCAGCCCCTGAAGCTGTCACACCCCGGAGCTGGAGGTTCCAGACGCTTCCAGGCGCTTCCAGGCCACGCCTGCAGCACAGCCCTCTTCCTCCAGAGAGCAAAAGGCACATCCTCCCAGGGAGCCGCGCTCCGGCCCCAAGGAGCAAGAGCGTCACAAGAGGATGAAAGAGCAAGACCGGGGGAGGCCGGGGGAAGCGAGCAGGAAGCGGCAGAGGCTCTCATTAAGCAAGATGGCCTCACGCTGGCGCGAGGCTTTATAAGTCTCAGCTGCAAGATGCTTTTTAAGATATAGGTGCAATTTGGGCCTGTGGTTAATACTGTTTAATTTTATTTTGTACCATGTGATATCTTCCCAAGCTGGGCCCAGAGTAAGTCTGGAGTCTCACTCAGCTCCAGACGTGGCTGGCCTGGCAAATCCACCTGGTCCGGCAGCCGCGTGCGAGTGCCCGGCCTCCGGCCCCTTTCCCCGCGTCCCCAGCAACACTGCTGGCCAGGCTCTCCTTGGCTGCTCCCCCCGGCCACCGGTGCACGATCTATCCTCCTGGCTGGCCCGTGAGCCGGTTCATTTGTTTGCGCCTTCGACAACTATTTATTGCCTCCTTACTCTGTGCCAGGCAGTCTGCGTCCAATTTTTGGTTGGGAAAATATGGTCCCTGCGATCCCCGTGGAAGGAAGTGAGGCTCCAAAAAAGAAAACCGCAGATTCTGATGCCGGCCCCACGGCTCCCAAGCCAGGTGACCCTGGGCAGCCCCTGAACATCGCAGAGTCTCCTTCCTGTCCTCAGAGGGTCTCCGTGAGGCCGAGGGGAGACGAAGCGTGGAGGCCCTCTGCACGGCGCGTGGCACGGAGCAGGCGCTTGGCAAACGACAACCGCTCCTTCGGGGCTCATGTTGGCAGCCTTCCCCAGGTGCCTTTGGGTCAAGGGAACACTCATAAAATAAAGACGTTACATGAAATGGGAAGATACCCATAGGACGCTGGGGGCCTAGCAGGGCCCCAGGAGGACACGGGGGTCTGAAAGCCGCCTTTCCTGCTTCACGGCTGTACAGGGGCCAGGCCCGCAGCACCAGGGGCTCTCTGGTAAGAAAACGATGAGGGACACCACAGAGGGTCTGTCCTCCCTCGCCGGGAGTTACCTCCATGAAAACAGGGCGATAATCCCACTCAGCCAAAACACCCCACACATGCTAGGTATGTAAAAAGAAGAAGACGGTCATGCCCAGCACGCTACGAAATAAGAGACTCCATCTCGGGGCAGTGCCTGGGGCGGCCAGGAGGGTCCCCTGTGGCGGAGAGGAGCCGGGGAGCCACCCTGGGCCGATGTTCCGTACCCATGAATTTCTCCGAATCCCAGTAAAGTGCCTTTTACTTTATTTGTCCAGATTATTCATAAATGGATTTTCCAATAAAAAACAGAGCTGACGACGCATGATGGATTTTCGCCGGCACGTCCCTCGAGGCCCTTTCGTCCCCACTGCCACCAGCCTGGCCCAGTCGTACCTGCCTTGATCCGCCCATCCTCCCCTCAGGCCACTGATCAGCTTTCCGTCATTTCTCAGAAGCCCATGGGCACTCACTAAATTTAAAGTCCTGTCGTCAAACCTCCAACTCAACCCTATAAGCACTTACTGATAACCTACTCCGTGCAGAACACTAGGCGAGGCGGGTGCTATGCCGGAGAGAGCAAATAAATGGAAGACAGAAGCAGAGATTTCCCCGAGCATCTGGCAGTTTAGGGAAGAAAGTGCTTGTGCGCAAAACTGAGTACCACACAGGGAACCTTGGAAAGGGTTACAACGCGGCTGACGTTGACAGTGTGTGGAGAGAGGAGTGAAGGGTCTGAATCAACAAGGATACTTCTGGCTGCAAGATTACAGAAAATCGAACCTAAGCCTTAAACAAGAAGGAAAATGTATTATCTCACATCCCAAGAGGTTAGAGGGACAGGTGACATCAACGACATCGTCAGGACCCGGTGTTGGTTCTTTTGGCTCGGACACCCTGACCTCGGGGTCACAGCAGCTCTCTCCAATCCTCACATCCCCAACACCCAGAAGAGAGAATTCTTTTTTTTTTTTTTTGATGTTTGTTCATTAATTTTTGAGAGAGAGGGAGAGAAAGGGAGGGGCAAAGAGAGAGGGAGAGAGAAAATCCCAACAGATTCTGTGCTGTCAGCATAGAGTCTGATGTGGGGCTAGAACTCACAAACTGTAACATCATGACCAGAGCCAAAACCAAGAGTCAAACACTCAACCAACTGAGACACCCAGGTGCCCCAGAAGAGAGAACTCTCACGCCCCCCCTGAAAGAGTCGGAAATTTCTGCGGGCACTCCTATACACCCCACTGGCAATGACTAAGTCACACGATGCCCCTAACCCAACCCCTTGGCCTGATGGGTTAGACTGACCCAGTTTTACTCCCGACCTGGCCTCTCCAGAAGAATCTGGCCACGGACACCTGTTGGCAAGAAAGAAGAGGGGGCTGCTGGTGAGCAAACAACCAAAAGTGGCCCCTCCTGGTGAAACTGACGTTTGGCATTAAGCGGCTAAAATATACGCACACATAAGCAGGGGACTTTGTCCACGTTGTTCTTCCCATTTCCTTTGTGAGGTGCACAGGGCCCGGCATGCAGCAGACACTCAAATATTTGATAAAGGAATGAAGGAATGCTGGAAGTAATCAAGGTACTGTCTGGAAATAGAATAGAGAACACTCAAACCCCCAGTCAGGTCTCAGGGAATCAGGGCAGCAAATACGATCACGAAGGTAAAGGACACTGATGTGTCCCCCTAAACTGTGAACCCATGTCACTTCCCAGATGACAATTTAGTCCAGCAAGGAGCTAAAACTTGCTTTCTCTTAATTTCACCTATTATTCAGGTGCACCCCAGCCCCGGATGTTCACCCAGAGACCTGGCCGGGCTAACGTGGCCATTTGGGAAGGTGACTGCCATGTGGCCCCAGATGTTGTCAGCATCAAGATTTCCAAACAACGCAACCATTTATTCAAGTGGACAGATGGACCTTTAACTCGTTTGCTTTTTTTTTTTTTTTTTAAACTAGGATTTCAGGGTCAACTTCCTGCACATGCAGTCTGAAGCTAATTCTACCCCAACCAACCAGACAGTGGGAAGCATTTGTAGAGGTTACTGGAGCTGTGTACCAAAAGTACGCATGTTTACCTTGAAAGCAGTAAAGTCGGGTCTACAGGCAACTGAGTCAAAGTGTTGCTGAGAGACCAGAAAAGTCTGTCCCAACTATTTCCAGTAACATGCCCTGTTTTTCAATAAAAAGTGAGTGTGCACACACAGACGGCTCTGCCTTCCATGTTCAGGAGCACCCGGGGAGGCTCACAGAAGCCCTCCCAAGACAAGACGCGGGGGGTGGAGCCAAGGACAACGCTGGTGAGGCTGTCACCCCCAGGGTGAAGAGGGACCAGCTGGGAAGAAGGATGCATTTGGGGCGCAGCAAAAGGCCAGAGAGAGAGAGAGAGAGAGAGAGAGGACCCCAGGCAAAGGTGGGGCCCAGAAACGGGCTGGACAGGAAGCCAGCAGTTACAACCCGAACCAGAGTGAAGTCAAGGTCAGTGGCCTCGGCCTCTCCCACAAACGCCAGCCTGTCCTGTGATGGGCGCCACAGGCTTCCTTTCTTCCTCCAAGACACGTGACGCCGAGTCGCTCCAGCCAGGGCAGACACCCTCGACGAGGTCAAGCAAATCCTACGTTCCTCTCTACTTCTTACTCAGTCTCAGTACTGCCACACTTTCCAGTGTAGCAGGGGGTGCACACATAAACATGCCTGACTGAGGCCACCTGCTCTCTGAAAGGAGGAAAAGCCATCGCCAGGTTGGAAGAGAAGAGATTTTCCTGCTTGGTCTCTTCCACACTCAGACTTAGGACTTCCACGTGACCACCAGCCCACTCTCTCTCCTGGATCCCTCCCAGTGAGCTGATGCCCTCCCTCTTGTTGCCGCAGGGAAGCACCGTGCCCGAAGCACGTCGGGCCCCCAGGTCTGCCCCGCACCTCCTCTCCTCTCACCTTCTCAAGCTTTCTTCCTTCTGCACTATCCGTCAATCCAAATTCCCCTCCCCTCCTCCCTCCGACCCTCTTGGCTGGTTTATTCCACTCCCACTGCTTCTGTCTCCTCCGTATTACCACGAAACTTCTCCACGGTCAACCTGCAGACCACCAAACCCAGTGCGGCCTCTTTCCCGTGTCAGCTTCCCAGTGGCCTTGCACGGAGCTGACCCAAGTTCCCGTGCCCGCCGGCCCTTCCCCTCACCCCTGCCGTCCCCATCTCCTCCCATCTCCCGACCCGGGGGACGAGCCCCTCCCACGCCCACACCCTCCCAGGGCAGCCTCGCCGGGCTCATGGCTGGGAACGCCAGCTACTTGTTTCTGAGCTCTGGATTCCTGTACCCAACTGCCTCCTTGGACGTATAATAAACATCTCACTTTTCACATGTCGAAAATAGTTTTGCCTCACTTTGTTTTGCCTCCTTAAGCCTGTTTCTCCTCTGCTTCACCCTCTGGACACACTGCACTGCTCATCGCCTGGTTACTCAAGTTGAAAGCCCACAAATTCTGTGGTTCTCGCTCTAAGGGGTGTCCCAGAGCTGTGCCCTGCCCCTCATGGCCACTGCCAGGCCCCTCTGGTCTCATCTGCTCAACACCTGCTTGCCCCTGAGCACATCCTGCCACGTGTCAGCGATCCCCGCTACTCCCCCCCCCCCACCCCGCCCCTGGTGGCACCGCCTTTCCCTCTGGGATCTCGGGGTTCCAGCAGCCAGCCCTCCCTAGGCCCCGGACCACAAAGAGCCCTTTCCCATCCCAGCTCCTCAGGGACTGGTCCCCACGGCATCCTCCCCAGACCGCTACTCCCTTCCCCAGCACTTCTCACCAAGGACAGGGTCTTAACTCTCTCTATTCACTGATGGCTACGGGCCGAATTGCATCCCCAACAAGTTCATGTTGAAGTCCCAGCTCCCCCTGTGATGGGGTTTGGGAAGTGACGAGGGTCAGGTGAGCTCTTGAGGCGTCTCCCCCATGATGGGATTCGTGGCTTGATGAGAGCTCTCCCTGCCGTGGGAGGACACAGTGGGAAGGCAGGCAGGCCAGCACACAGGCTCTCATCAAACCCCAAACTGGCCGGCACCTTGAACCTGGGCTTCCCGGCCTTGAGAACCGGGAGAAACACACGTCTCGTCTAAGCTGCCTGTTTCATGGTAGTTGTTACAGCAGCCGAGCTAATTGATGCGCGGGTTTACTTTCCTCCCTCCGTCACTACAATACCAACCGCAAAGAGGCAGAAAATGTGTCCGGCGGACCACCGTTGTGTTTGCTGCCCCTCGGTAGCAGGAGGCCGGACACACCACGGGAGCCCAAAAGCTTTGACTGCTGCACTGGCTCCCAGTTTGCGTCGACAACTTGCTGTCCTTTATGAGAAGAAAACGTCTACTGCTTTAAATCCAAACACAAATGCAAATTAGAGCCAGGATGCATTTCAGATCCAAAATAGCTTCAAAGCCACAAAAAGGGAGGAGGGGGTCATGCAGCGATACGTCTTCAGAGGAAGTCTTTCACTGCAAGAGTGGGAAGGTTCTGTCTGCCCCTGCCTCCGGTCTGCCGTGCGCTAAACCAGCGTCTTCTAAGGTACGCGCCCCAGAACATTCTCTCCACAGATGTTCTCCCAAAATAACGGGAGAGCGATGGGGATGGGGCCGGGGTGCGGGCAGGTGGAAAGGTGCTTGTGGTCAAGCAAGTTAGTGAAATGCTCCAGATAATACCCCCCTGGGGAGGCTGTGCCTCAGCACATGGACGTGTCTGAGAGGCCTTGCTGTACAGATGTCCTTTTAACTTTCTTTCTGCCGGCACTTCCAGACCAGATCTGTTGAGGTTTGAATCATGTCCCCCCAAAGATATGCTCAGGTCCTGCCCTGGTACCTGTGAATATGAGCATATTTGGAAACAGGGTCTTTGCAGATGTAATCAAGTTGAGACAAGGTCGTAATGGGGTGGGGTGGGCCCTCCAGACGGGACAGCTGTCCCAACACGTCCGGCCATGTAAAGACAGATGCACGGGGAGGAGGCCGCGGAGGCAGAGACCGGAGGGACGCAGCTGCAGGGAGGGAACGCTAAGAATCGGCCGCCTTCCCCGAGAGTGAGGAGGAGGAAGAGGCAAGTCTCCATGTGCTGGCCCCACGGGCACCTTACTTGTGGACCCCGGCCTCTGGAAGTGTGAGGGAACGAACGTGTGTTGCTTTAAGCTGCCCAGCTTATGGGATTGGTTAGAGCAGCCATGAGAAACTCACACACCTGCCAGCCTCAGGGCACAGGTGCCGGGCTTTCCAGAGCCTCCCCTTCACACCTGGGCCCACACGCCTCCCACCACACAGCCTGGGCATGAGCCTCCTCCTGCGGCCTTCCCTGGTCCTTTCCACACACCCTCACTTGACTCTCAACCATGGCATCTCCCCGGTCCCTGGATGTGCAGACCTTATCAGTGCATCTGACAGACGGTTCCGTGTCATGCACCCCACGATTTAGTCCTGCCTCTTCTCTTCCTTTCCTCACTTTTTGCACCAAAAGTGTTTAACTGACTGACTGTATTATGTGTTTCTTTGTCATTTACCTTAGATATATAATCTGTTACGCAACTATTTATTGAACATTAGCTAGGTGTCAGGAACCTAAATCCTTTCTGGAACAAGGTAGAATATTAAAATATATGCATTTTAAAAATGCAACGGGCACCTGGGTGGCTCAGTCGGTTAAGCGTCAACTTCAGCTCAGGTCATGATCTCACGACTCGTGGGTTCGAGCCCCGCGTTGGGCTCTGATGCTGACAGCTCAGAACCTGGAACCTGCTTCAAATTCTGTGTCTCCCTCTCTCTGCCCCCCCCCCCAAAATAAGTAAACATAAAGAAAAATTAAAAAACTTCTGAAAACATAATGGGACCATATAAATTGTCACAATAAACCCTTTCCTCACTCATCCTCATGGCCCCTGGTGCTGTGGCATGACATTCAAACCCCTGTGTTATCTGGATGGGGCTCTTCTTTCCAGGTCCTTCTCCCAGCGCTATCCTCCACCCAACTATCACCCCCTGCCCCAGCACTGCACCCACCCCATCCCCACCCTCCAGACCGGTGCTTCTGTCTCCGCCCGGCCCCTGCTCAGTCAGCACCGTGCAAAGCCCGCCATGCCACTTACTGCCTCAGAGCCTTTGCACAGCCTATGTCACCTACTTAGAATGGCCTTCCTCCTGCCCTCCCCAACCTATCTTTTCCACTTCTACTCAAGATCTGACCTAGCCTTCACCTCCTCCAAAACACTTTTCCCAGCACCTAGCACTCCACTCAACCCCTCCTATCCACGTGCCCTCCACAGGGTGACATTCAAAATATTTACCAAATGGTCTGGCACAGACACCACTACTCAGAACAGACACCGGCCAGGGCAGCAGGGGCCCTCAGGGAGCTCGAGTGGCACCTTCTTTAACGATAGTTACAAAATTGTTTCGATAGGTTCCTAGCCTATGAGCCAAAAGTACATTCTGGGCCGTGTGGGAGGCACCTTGAGAATATGTGAGTGTTTACACGTCTGCCCTGCTCAGGACAGGACTGGATTTTACCCAGTTTTACAGCCTTGGCACCTGACATCATACCTGGCACAAAGGAGTCACTCAATTAATATTTGCTGAACTGAACCAAACTCTTCCAGGCAAAGACAAAATGGAAAGACTGGGGATTTTCCCAGACTGTCACATCGCCTCGGTGAGCCAAATAAAACCTGTTCCTGGACAGTCTGTTTGCTCAGATGGTGAGTCTGTCAGATTTCACAGCCTCAGCGACCTCATGAAGCTCTGACCTGAAAATAAATTGAGAGGGAATAAAAAAAGAAGAAGGAAGAACAAGAGAAAATGATCTGCTCCTTCTGAGGCCGCTCTTTGGCAAGCATACTCCAGTCAGTTCCAAGAAACAAAAGGAAATCTTCCTTATGTCAGAAAAACCGACATAAATCTCCAACAATTCTGCTTTTCTGGCAACACTTGACGTGCTCCTGGGAAATTGGAACCCAATTCTCGAACAATTTCAATGCAGAAGGCTTGTCTTGTATTATACAAGAGGCCACAAAACTTTCCACAGTCTGGAGCAAATGTATGCTGTTTTGGATGGAACATAAAATCGAGGGGCGTGAGGGCTTGGGGCCATAACCACCTCCAGCGTGCCCATGGCCTGCAGCCCGCTGGTTTCCCCTGGCGTCTGGAGACACGCGCACCCCAGGTAGAAAGGTGGGCACCTCAAGGAGACCCCGCCAATGTGAAGCAGAAGGCCCCTGTCCTCCCAGACCCCCAGAACCTCAGCGTGTAACTGCGTTTGGAGATGGGGCCTTCAAACAGGTGGTTAAGGTAAAACAAGGTCATATCCGTGGGCCCTAATCCAACTGGGCCGGTGTCCTCAGGAGAGAGAGACACCAGGGGGGTGTGTGGGGAGGAAAGACCACGTGACGACCCGGCAAGTAGCGGCCATCTGCGAGCCAAGGAGAGGGGCCTCAGGAGAGACCCAACCTGCCCCCACCTGACCTTAGCTTTCCAGGCTCCGGGTCTATCAGAAGATAAACTTCTGTGGGTTGAGCCGCACAGTCTGGGGTACTTTGCTATGGCTGTCCAAGCAGACGAGCACAGCCCCCCAGAAAGGGAATCCACAATCTTAAGGTTCCCAGCTCACAAATTTTCCACTGAAAATGCGCGGGCACCACAGACTATGCCCACGGGAGGTATGCGAACAGTCCCGGGGGCCCTGGAGCCTGGGCTGGGGGCAGCTGCAGGCTGAGGGCCCGTGACTCGGATTCAAACCCTGGTTCTTCAGCGTATTTGCTGTCACCTGGGCCTCGGGCGGCTGGTCTAAAAGGGGTAATAATAGCATCTGCTTCTTAGTGTCTTTGAGAGATTTAGATCCAATCGCATTTTTAAAGCACTAAGCATAAGTGCCCAGAACAACGGAAAGCTCAATAAAGTCCACTCATTATATTCTGTTTTCAGTCCTCCTCAACACACACGATTCCACTCGGATCGCATCGGGCATAAGGACCGGGAAGAAGTTCCCCTGAGAATAAAACAGGAAGAAACGAGCTGCCATTTGAGGAAGAGTGAACACAGGGCGCCAGGGTGCTAACCAACCCAGAAGATTTCTTAAATTCTTCCGGGTCTGCCAACATCGCCCCTTCCACCCCACCACCTACTTGATGGCATCTTAAACAGAACCACACTCGAGTCTCTGGGGTCAGTAAGGAAGGAAGCAAGGAGCTCGCCGGGGCCCCTCCCAAGTCTGTCTAGAGAGAGCCACCCCCAGGGGTGGGACAGGTGAGACAGAGAGGATGCTGGGGGCACCCGGGGAGGTCCAGGCGCTGACGACGAGAGCACAGGAACCGAGCGGCAATGCTGGACGCCCAGGGAGGCCCGGGGGGACCCAGGTGTGTAGCTCCCCGGCCCGTGAACTCATGCCCTGAGTCTAGAAGAACATAGCTTACAGAGCCTCCAGACATGGCCTGGAGCACCCAACAGGAAAGAGGTGGAGAGCACGTGCCATTCTCTACAATAGCTTTAGCCATTAGAAACTGTCCGATTTATCGGAAATACTTCTTAGCCTTCCAGGGAGCCACGATGACATCTGAATTACACTAGGTTAAGGAAAAGAGGGGATTTTCATAAGCCCTAGCCTCTACATTCAGACCTTAGAACTTGGGTGATTCTATCTGTCCAGATGTCACATCTGAGAAGGAGAGCCCAGCTCCAGGGGTCCCGTCACCGGCAGCACCCCAACAACCACAGATGCACCTGTCACCTCTCGACTCGCTCAACATCGCTCACTCATCCTCCGCCTATTCATTTACCCCACAAACCTCTGCCGGGCATCACCACTAGCGGAAGGACCGCGTGATCACGTGATCTCCAAGCTCGCTCCAGGCAGTAGGGCCATCTCTGTGGCGATGAAGTTTAGCTTCTGCCCGCCCAGAAGCAAGCCTTCCGGGCAGGGGGGCTGTCCAGGCAGGCCAGGGGCCCATGCCTGGGTGTCTTCCTCCCCTTTTCCCAGCAAAAGATCAGGCCTGGCACAGAAACGAGAAAACGCTGGCCACCCCTGGCCAAGGAGCACAGGCTGAGTGTGAAATAAATCAGCAAGGCCAGAAACTCTCTCTCCCAGCCGCAGAGACAAGAGGGCAGGGAGCTGCAGATCGGGGTCGGGGGACATCTCTTCTGGGCCAGTCCAGAGGGATCACAACACAGGGCAATCCCAGAGGAAGCAGCCCAGGCAGGCAGAGCTGGGTGACTGCAGGGCTGTTTCCACCCGGTGTGAGGGGAAGGGGTGGTGGACACTCCCCTGCAGGGACACCCCACAGGGAATATCAGCCAAGCTCGTGGAATCATACCCTGGACGATGCCGACCTCAGCAGGGGGTCACCTCCAAGAAAGCCTGATCTTGCTGGAAGTGTCCCCTCAGCAGGGGGTCACCTCTAAGAAAGCCTGATCTTGCTGGAAGTGTCCCCTCTCTGCCTCTGGAGTGGAGAGCCGCCCTTGTTCCTCCCACTTCTGCCACGACCAAACGGCCTGCCCTGGCTGGGCTTCCGGGCTCCGGGGTCCAGTGAAGGCATATCTTCCCGCAGGAAACCCTCCACCTAGTCCCGGCTCTGAGAGGTCACTGGGTCTGCTCCAGCTCAGAGGGGAAGGCTTTATGGTCAGAGTAGAGGCCTCAATGCAGGACTAATGACAAGTGTGACTATACCAGAGTCGGGGGACCCACTACACTAAACCCTCATCTGTATTTCAGTCGGGATGTTACCAAAACAATCTGCCAAGATGGTTTCAAGAAAAGCCTCATGCAAGGGTCAACAAAACCACAGCCCTGCCCTTGACCCGGATGGGATTTCACCCTCCCGGGTCAGATTAGTCCAGTGGCAGCTGGACACCTTCCCAAGCACCTAAGGCGGCCCCTGGAATCCTGGCCCCTTTTCCTGGAGGAGGGGAGACGTGGCCCAAGCAGAGCACAGCCTGAATGCAGCCAGAGCCATCCCGCCAACCCGAGATTTGCCGAGCCTGCCGCATAGAGGTATCGTAAAATCCACTTGAAATCTGTGTTTAAATACCTGTAAAGTTGGCCTTTGTAAACACTTTGTTCTGGCAGAGATATAAGCTCTTTCAAAGATCGATCCCCAGGACCACTCCTGCTAAAGCAGTCAGTATGTGAGAGGGTTTACACGCAGTGCAGGATGCTAGGGAACTGGGGCAGGGAGCCCCAGGCACACATTTCCATTTCCCAGCCGAGAAACTCAAGGGCGAAAGTGGGGATTGCCTTCATCTTCCCGACAGGCGAACTTCCAGAAGGACCTTGAATTGCAAAGAGCAGAAGAGGGCCAGGAGCCCAGAGCGCAGAGCCTGTCTCCGGCCTGGTGGGCAAAAGCAGAGAGACTGAGACTCCCACCACCCCCCGGCCGTGGAACCTCCGAGAAGGGCAGGATTTGCTCTCCTGGTCCTATAGCTTTGGGAGGGAAGGACACACACCTGCCGGGGTCCACTCCCCTAAAGATCACAGGGCTCCGGTTCCCCAGGCCTCTCCTGGCACCGCAGGCCCTTCTCCAAGCCCCTCCCCTGCTCCCACGTCCTTTCCAGCACCTGTCAGGTGCTCCTCGGAGATCTGCCTCCCCGTCCACAGACTCTGAGCTCCTCCCTCAGCAAAGAGGCCACACCACCCCACAGCTTCATCCCCAGCACCGATGAAGGGCCTGCATTTGAAAGGCGTTCAGTAAACATGGGCTCAGTCTGGCCGCCCATGAAAGCTTACGTCTGGTGTTCTGCAGTATTTCGTGTGTGTGGCTGGCTGTTTTCACAGAGTACTTTTTTTATTTTAAAAAATTAAAAAAGCTGGAAAAGACATTCCTGCACAACGCCTTTCAGATAATCATACACAGCTCAAGCAAATAGGTCAGATCACACTCCCCTTCCCCCCCTGGCGGCAGTGCGTTCTAATTGCAGGTTCAGTTACTCGAGCGGTTAGAAATAAATCACCGAAACCATAAATGTAGATATTCAAAAGCACCTCCGTAACATCAAAAGAGGTCACCAAACCCTGCATGTCTGTGAAATGCCATTTCCTGGCTGTCCCCAGGTGAAGATATGTGACCCAAAGGCCCCTGAGCTGACACCCCTGGGCAGCCTCTGGGCCCCAGGGACCAGCTCTGCATCTTTGTGTGTTAATACTCACCTCAGACGCTCACCGAAGCTTTGTAGGAGGTGCAGAACCCACGTGGGATCATGCAGACATTGGCCGGAGGGACAGGAACCATGGGGGCAAAGGAAAACAGTCCCCCTTATACGGAGTGAGGAGGAAGGACATGACCGGAGTTGGAGGGCTCCCCAGGAAGGCACCTCAGACCAGAAGTTGATCCCCACTGGGGTTGTTGAGCCCCGACATCCTTCCAATCAGGACTGATGGCAGAGACCAAAGCACACAGCCTCTGAGTGCCTGAGCGGGTCCAGGCAGGTGAAGCCCAGGGTGGAACAGACTAAGCGAGCGGACTGGGGTCTGCCAATGGGGGACACTGGCCTCCCCCGTGAAGCCGCCGCAGCCCCTGGACAAAGATGGAGCCATCCGGATACAGGTGTCATGGGGCGGTGGGCCACCACGCAGCAGGCCTCCACGTGGGGTGGCCACCACCTCCCACGGCATCCAAAACAAGGGCGCGATGAATGTGTGCTGTGCAGGTAGGTAGTAATAGACACCAACAGTCCCTAATGTGTGTGTGGTGTATTAGAGTTCAGAGCCCCTTCTCGATTGTTCTCTCATCTGTGTCTCATTTCATCCCCGAGGAAGGGGGTGCTCAGGGACACTGAGTCCCGCCGGAGCCACTGAAAGGCAGAGCAGAACCGTCCCCGGGCTTTGAGGTTTCTAACGCCGTTGTAAGGGGAAGTGTCTGGTTCTCAAGTCTAGGGCTTTGCCTAAAATAAGAAGAGCTACCAGGTAATGTAGTCACACATTCCCATCCACTCTCACACCACCCAACAGGCTAGGTGCTGTCACTACCCCATTCGACAGATGAGAACACGGAGGCCAGAGAGGCTGCCTTTTCCCGCCTCACAGAACTAGGAACCGGTAGCGTAGGGACTGGAGTCTACATTGGCCTGACCTGGGGCCCATGCAGGGGCTGGGGCTGGGCCTGTGCCTAGGGTGGGCTCTCCAAGAGGCCTGGCACCACCCCTCCCTCCCCCCACCGCAGGTCCAGCTCAGCCCGTCTTCAAGTGGAGAGAAGCCGCCACGTGGCCCCATTGGTTGCTTCTGACAAATCAGGGGAAAGGAAGAAGTAGAAGACGAATGTGTACGTGACGTCATCTGGCCCCGAGATCGCCCACCGGTCTTGCCAATGGACCTCGAACTCAGAGAAACCCGGGGAGGAGCACTCTTTGCCGTAGGAACCAAGAGATGCAGGTCAGTGGCCTCCCCTCCTGCCCTTCTGCCCGGCGGGGTGGACAGGACTCATGTGGGCACCATCTATGAATCGGCAGGAGAGCCCCCGGCTCACCACATAAGCTTGGGGTGAGAAGAGCAGGAAAGGAAGCAGGTCGTGCACCAGCAGTCACTCACTCAGTGGGGAGGGTGGACAGCTGGCGACACAGCAAGCACAGGGACCCCCCCCCCCAGGGACTCCCCACAGCCAAGGCGGTGGGAACACATGGCCAGCAGGGAAGACATCTCCAAGGCCAGGGAGGACAGAGGCTAGCAGGGCCCACAGGAGGGGACTGTGCCAGATGCTGCATTGCTGAGAGCCATCCCATCAGGAGCCAGCAGTATTCATTCATTCATTCATTCATTCATTCCACAAATATGCACTGAGCACCAACCACCTGTCAGGCCCTATTGTAGGTGCTGGGGATACAGCAAAACAGATAGAAATCCCTGTCTGCGGGAGTGAGAGGGAGCTATACAGAGATACTTGTTGGGGGGGAGACCATTGCAGGCAAGAACAGCCCGTGCAAAGGCCCTGTGGTGAGAAGTGGCAAAGAGGCCTGCATCTCTGAAGTGGAGTGAGAAGGTGGAGAGGGGAGCGGTGAGCTCAGAGGGACATGTGTGGGAAGGTCCCATCAGGCCTTGGTTGTAGTGGACTCCGGGCCATCTCGGGTGAGAAGGGGACCACGGGAAGGCTGTGAGCAAGGATGTGTTCTAACAAGATCCCTCGCACGGCTGTGTTGAGAACACACTAGAGGAAAGCAGGGGTCAAGCAGGCGGACGCACAACAGAAAGGCTGGTGGGAGGCTGCTGACACGTGCTCTCGTGTGTAAACACAAGGAGGCGGCAGAATTGGAGGCGGTGAGTATAGAACTTGTCCCTCGGAAGGTTTGATATAAAGGGGACGGCACAAATGGAGTCAGAGCTGGAGGCGGAAACGAGTCTAGAGGGTGTTTTTTAATGATGGGAGCATATGTGGGTGCTGATGGCAAAGAACCAGGGAAGGGGGAAGCAAGAAAAAGAAAGGCAGGAGAGGACACGGCCATGTGGGAGGGAGGAAGGACAAGGGCAGAACAACAGGATGGAGTTCAGTGAAGGTGTCCTCAGAGAAAAGCATGACCAGCCCACCCTTCCAACTGCCCCAGCAAATCACTCTGTGCCGTCCCCATCCAGGGGGATCCGACACCCCTCGGCCTGTCACCTCATCAGACATGCTTGGCCAAGGCCCGGGCCTCCTTACACCTAATCCCCTCCTGCTCTGGGCCCGCCCTACCCCTCTGCCCCTAACTGCCCCCCACACCCCCACCACCTCAGTTCTGGGAGTGGGAGCAGCTGGGTGGGTAGTGTTCCCCACCCAGGAATGCCTCCCTTCCTGGTGAGGGGGCAGGCAGGAGGGAGGGAGGCTGGAGGAGAGGGGAGGGGAGGAGGGGAGAGGAGTAGGGAGGGGAGGGGGGAGCAGGAGTGGGAAGAGGAAGGGAGGGGAGGAAGGGGGGAGGGGAGCACGTAGGAGGTGGCCGCAGCATGAATGCACTTGAGGTTGGTGGTGAGGAACTAAAGGCCCTGAGATTCCCTTAGGGGCAGAGGAGTGGGACAGGCTGAGGGACCAGATGGAGGGGCATCTGAGCGGAGTTGGGAGGGGTGTGAGACCATGACAGGGGTGACCAGGACCCCTGGGTGGGGAGAGCTGGCGTGGCAGAGCACGGTGGGGGTGGGGAGAACGGGCGTGCGGGACACGGCGGTCATGATGGTGGACGTCAGGGATGCTAGATCCCCGCGCCGGGAGTGAGTCAGGGAGGAGGAGGAGCAGCCCTGGGGAGGGAGGACATCATCACCGGTAGACATGAAAACACCACACGACGACGGGAGAGGCCTGGCACTGCCGAGTGGGGGGTAGACCCCAGATGACCCCCAGGCGTGCTGGGGAACAGGACCGTCTGAGGACGGAGTGGGGGAGGGGCAGCGATGTGGAAGAGGCATGGAGGACGGAGGTGCAGCTGCTGCAGGACGAGAGAGAGCTGGAGGGAGGCCCCCACAGGGGGGAAGGGGGCGCCAGCAGTGGGGAGCTCGCAAGTTCCCGAGGGCGCAGCAGAAAGTTCCAGGAGGTGCGGGAGTGGGGACATGCGGTCAGAAAAGGGGGTGCACCGAGCTGTGTGGGGATCAGAGTCTGGGGACAGAGGGCAAGTTGGGAGCTCCAAGGGGCCACCTATCAGAATGAACGGGGACCCAAAGGGAGCAGCCTCTGTCTCAGGAGTGTTCTGAGTCCGTCCTGGCAAGGCGAGTCTTCCTCAGAAAGGACATTCCCTCAAAGAGCAAACACCAACTGAGTCCCCAAGCTCATCACCAACCACCTTGAACCCCCAGGCTGGGCACCTGAAGTGAGCCTGCAGCTTGGAGTGACCCGGGGCAGGAGGGCCAAACCCCAGCTCTGCCCTTCAGCTCCACACAGACAGGATTGAGCAGACAGGAGGGACGGTGGGCGATCTCCCTTCTCTCTGGGGCTCGAGGTTCACCGGGTCACCTTCGAGCCTGCATCAGTGCCATCACCAAGAGCACCTGGCCTACTCCCCACCAGCCCACGGCGTTCGGAACGAACGGGGAGCTGCCCTTCTGAGTTCTGAGATTTTCCGCTCGTAGGCAACCAGAGAAAACTTGTGGAGCCAAGGTGCAGTATCGGCCTCCCACCCAACCGTCCCATCCCCACACTGGATGCTGGCATTGTTCTCCGTGTCTCTGGGCACCTCGTGCCAGCACCTCACCAACCAAAACAGAAAGAGTTGACTCGAGGGCCGGTCCCTTGAGCACAGGGAACCAAATCATGCCCCCAAATCATGGGCGGCATGGCCACTATGCCTCTGAGTTGAAGACAAACTCTGTGGGGTTGTGCTTCCAAATCAGGATCCAGGGGACATTGTCCTGTCCTGTCTCCCCTGTAAGATGAGACAGGGAGGCTCCGGTCCTACCCCTTTCCTCCACCGCCAGGGAGCCGGAGTCCCACACGGCCCGTCCTGTTCCTTGCCTGATCTCACAGTTGTCCCTCCACGTTCCCCTCTGCCATTCACCCAGCTCCAGCCTCCCAATCCCTGCTGCCCTTCCGAAGCTGCCAGGCACGACCCCCTCGGGGACACTGCACCTGCTACTCCGTCAGTCCCCAGATGTCTGCCCGGCTCACTCCCTCCCTTCCTGGGGCTCCCCCCAAACAGCACGTAGCCTTCCCGGCTGCCCTTCTCCTATGCTCTGTACCCCCGACCCCTTCACCTCCTCTCAGGGCACAGGCCACCGTCTGAGACATCCCCAAGCTCACCTACTCATCCTGTCGACTGCCTGAACCCCTCCTCGTGCTAGAATATAAACTCCAGGAAGGCAAAGGTCTGTGACTGTTTTAACGGCTGTGTCCCAGCACCCAGAACAGCACCTGGCCCACACTAAGTGCTTAATAAACATTCATGAGATAAGTAAACACTTTGAAAAGCCAATCGCATCTTATTGGCTGTTAATTGTTTCTTTGAAAACCAGGGACACGAAATAAAGATGAAGTGTAAGGGTGACTGTGGGATGCGTCATCACACTGCCCAGAACCAAAGACCCGTGTGGAGGTGCTGGGGGGCGCCCAGCAGAGGGCCGGGCCTTCCTAAATCAGCCTCCTCAGCATCAGGTTCATGGCACACTGGCCCTTCTGACCAGACAGCCTTCCTCTGGACTGTTGACATTGAGCCCGTCTGGATCTTCAGCTTGGGCCAAGACTCGAAACCAACACTCAGGGCACGTGTGACCGCCCTCCCCCCACCCACCCCCCCCACCCCCACACACTCCAAATGTGCTGTGCTTGCTAGTCGGGAGGATGGCTGATTTGGGGTGTCAAGTTAGCCAACTGACATTCGAAGGACAGTCTCCTCGCGTACGATGTCAGGGAGCCGCTGGTTAAAATGAAGCCACGCGTTGCACGTTCCTGAGTCGGCTCGGGTCTAGGGAGATTTGGCCTCTCCGTAACTTTAATTTTAAGCTAATTCCTAAAGCTGGAGGAGATTTGCAACACAGGCTGATGGATCATCGCAAAGTCTCAAAAGTCCTGTGAACACTTTCAACTGCATTTGGGGAAGGCCTTATCGCAAAGCTCAGCTTCAACTGGCCAAACCCCCTAGGAAGACACAGGCCCGTTCGAGGACGGCAAGTGCACGCACCCACGGGACATATGCCCGTGTGTGAGGCAAGCCAGCGTCCCAGCGACAAGCGAACCGGCCGCCTTGTGACTCGGGAGCAGCTGAGAGGGCAAGAGGAAGGCAAGAACTTGCTGGGGGGCCACTCAGAGAGCCCGGGGGGTGGGGCCCGCGCCCGCGAATCACTGCTTTGCTCACAGAGCTCGAAGCCTGTGAGAACCCACCGGTGGCCTGGAAAGAGCCCCTCCACGCAGGAGCAGGGCTCACCACGCCCTGGCCACGAGGCTGCACCAAAGCACACAGAAGACTCTCCCCTCCCCCAGGAAGACCCATTCCTGCAAGTCTTAGTTTACTAATTCCATCAAATATTAAACTTTTAATTGTATTTTGTTTTTCAAATGACTCCCGCTGTGACTATCTAGTTAGCGCTGGCCTCACTCGCGTAATTACCTGGACTTTCCAAGTGCAGTGTTATTTTACCTTGGAGTGACTCTCTCTCTTCCCTTTTCCCCACACTCAAAAGTTTCTCCTTGTCATGATAATTAATAGGCTCCGCTCCTACAGTGATCGTATTACTATCTTAATAAAGCACAGCTCTGCGTGCCATCCAGCCAAAGTCTTTATCCTCACTAGGCCGGAAAGACTCCCTCCCTCCCCAAAAACCCTCTGTGTCCCCGGACCCAGACAAGCTGTACCGCCGTGACCGGCCACCTTCCCCACTCTCAGGGTGACGTAGCCCGGGATTCCCCAACTTGCTAGCCAGGGACGAACTGGACGGCAGGGGTGAGGGAGAGCCTAAAACCTCTGTCACCGAAAACCACCAAAAGTCACCCAGGAGTGCAAATTCCAGGGTGTATACGGCATCTACCCAGGTCGCAAGAGCTCAGTTCCCGGAGCGGACACCCCTCAAACATGCCTCCTGCCCAGCGGGCTGCCACCTCCCTGCCATCCCCACACAGACCGTGCTTCCCTCTGTAAGCCTGGTCACCTCTGAGAGAGGGGCGGTGGTGACAGGCTCGGGGCACAGGAGAGGTGAGCCTGCAACGTCCCAAGGCAGGCAACCGTGCCGGGGACCCAGGGTCACTGAGCCCCGGGACACCTGGCAAGAGAAGAGAATGGAGGCAGATGCTGGAGGGGAGGAGACAGGGGTGGAGCACGGAGAACGAGAGAGGGGACAGAAAGGAAGAGAGAAGAGGAGGAACACGCAGAGGAGATGGGCATCCGCTCTCCAGAGCCAGAGGCGCCGCCCTGCAGGTGTTCTGAGTCCCCCACGGGCAGTTCCCTTTCCTCCTCGTGCCCCTGGAAAGTGCTGGGTCCTGACCGGAGAGCGGGCTTGAGTGTAACCTTTACCTTCTCCCTGAACGTTTAGTCAGGCCGTGCCAAGTTACCCTGCAGTGACGATCAACCTTAAAATTTCAGTGGCTTGAAACACAGGGTCTGCTCCTCGCTCACATCACACATCCAAAGCACAGTGGGGGGAGGGCGGCGGGGGCGGGGGTGCTCTGTGCCTTGTGGCCACTCAGGGACCCAGGCAGACAGAGGTGCCACCTTACGTGGACTTCCTTACGTGAACTTGTTGCCAAGTAGGGGGAAGGGGACGTAGCAACCCACATACTAGCTCTTGAAGCTTCTGCCCAGAAGAGACACAAGCCACTTCTGCTCATCCGGCACCCGCCAAAACCAGGCCACCCGTAACTTCAAAGGGGAGAGGGACATGCACTCCCACCCCGGGCCAGGGGCTGTGATGGGCAACGTCCCATGGTGGTTGTGCGTTCGCTTTTTCGGACGCTCCATATGCCAACCCCGGGGAGAAAAGCATCGCTATGTGCATTCTTCACAGATGAGGAGACCAAGGCTCCAAGAAGTTATTTACCAAGGTGACACAGGTCTACTAAGTGAAAAGAGCAGTGTTCCAAAACCAGTCCTGTGTGAGTCCAAGATGCACAGCCCTGCCCCATCCCACACTCCTTCTCAAAGGGAATCAGTCACTCTCTCCTGTCTCCCAGTGTCTCTCCCACTTGACCATGAGCTCTTCAAGGAGAAAACAGTGCGTCTCCATCTGGCCAGCAGAGAGGCAGGCACTCAAGAACGTCTGCAGAATGAGGACATCAGTTCCGTGCCAGGGACACGTGAGCGAAGCCATACGGCTCCAGGACTCTGTGGCCCTTCCCCGTGAGCTCCTGGAGCCCCACCAGCTCCCACGCTGAGAACCACGCGAGGCCAGTTCCGGTGTGGTGGTCACTAACCTTGTAAGCGATGCCTCGTGCACCTGGGAGGCCACCTGGGAGTTCTCAGGGGATTTGGGTGGGGGCGGGGGCAGGGGGGCTCTCCTGGCCTGGCCTCCTGTCGCTACAGGACATGCCCAGACCCTACCAAGCCAGCCAGAAAAATGTGGGAGGCTGTAAACAATGCCCCCAAGATTTTATCAGTGTGGGCTTTTCCACATTGGCTGCTGGCTTATTAAATAAAGTAAATTAGGTTTCAATTATTTGCTTACACACAAGGCAGGAAAAATGAAATTTTCAATTTAAAAGTAATACTGCTATTTACATGCAGAAGCATATCTGAAATTGGACTTTCTGTGTGCTTCTGCCAAGAGAGGTCAGAGGTCAGAGATCCTCACCGAGGGGTCTCCTCCCCACCAAGGCACCCCACTGGAAGAACCCAGGCCTTTCAGAGAAGCTGGGTTCTGAGCACCTGGAAAGGCAGTTTAGGAAGGAACAGAAGCATCTAAGCCATTCATTTAATCTTGTCTGTTCTCTTATTCAGGTTTAAAAGCAGCACATCTAGAGTGGGGTAATGCACTCAACAAAAAAAAAAATTAAAAAAAAAATAAATAAAAGCAGCACATCACTGCCACACGCCCTGATTAACACTGTCTTCTGTATGGAAAAGTCTCAGTCAGGCATATTTGAGGCCTCTGGATGTACATGTTCTGATGGAAAGAGATTACTAGTAGCAGGTAGGGCCGTGGTAACCCCCAGCCTTTATCAGCCACACAATCCAAGAGCAGATCTTAGAGGACATCTTCAAAGAGGAGACTCCTGAAATCCGCTCACGTCGTTTTATTCAGCTCCACGGGCACCGTGTGCTCGAAAAGCCAATTTCATACCTCGGATTGAAAGAACCAGGACTCAGTAATAACAGTCACATTCTAGTTCCCTTTCCAGAAACCCTCTTCCCTCAAGGGCATCTGGAGTAAGCATGGAGTGGTTCTAATGGAATAAAAACAGTCTTTCAGATGTAGATATACATTTAAAAGTTTAACGAGTTCTAGGCTGGCCTGGGGGGTTAGGGGGAGGTAACGTGATGACTAGTCAGACATACATGAAAGGGATTTCATGCAAGATGGAGACCAGCTCTTTCTGTTTCAGCAGAGGGCAGCAGGAGCGGGAAAGACGTTTCCAACTAGAGCAGACGGGAGTCAGACAGGCAGGTGTGGCTGGTGACAGCCGCGGACCTTCCCAGGAGAGGCTGGCCACTGTCCCCAGAGGTAACGTGTCCGAGTGGGTGGAGAGCACAGGCTTCGCTGTTCAGCCACCTTCCAGCTGGGTGACCTCAGACAAGTTATCTTTTAAATGCTCTGAACTTCTGTTTTGCATCTACAGAATGGGGATGGCATTAGTACTGGCTTCTTGGGGTTTTAGGAGGATTAAAGAGATAAGCATATAAAACATTTGCTCGGCGTCTGGCACAGAGTTAAAAACAGGATAGACTCATCTGTGCAGAGTTTTGGGGCATGAGCTATACTTTGCAAGGTCTCCTCATGCAGGAGTTATCACCAATTGAAGAGATTTATTCACTGGGCTTACAAAGAGCGCTGCTTCCAGAAAGCTCCAGAACCTGTGTAGGCAGTCCTCACATGTATGGTTTGGGGGCTTTTGCTTTGCTTTGCTTTGCCTTTTTATTCATTTTGAGAGGGGGTGGGGGGGGCAGAGAGAGAGGGACAGAGAGAGAACCCCAAGCAGGCTCTGCCATCAGTGCAGAGCCCAATGCGGGGCTCCAACTCCCCAACCGCCAGATGATGACCTGAGCAGAGCTGACATCCACGAACCATGAGACCACGACCTGAGCTGAAACCAAGAGTCGGACACTTAACCAACTGAGCCACCCGGGTGCCCCTGAGGCTTTTGTTGTTAAGTCCAAATGGCAGGATGACACAGGGACAGGAGATATGGCTGGCAGACAGGAAGAGGAAAGAAGATTCAGGGGAGGGGAGGGGAGGGG